>NC_081832.1:30219641-30319641 GCF_030867095.1 Alligator mississippiensis
TATGGGTCCCCCCGGAAACGGGGGCCCTTTTTTTGGTTCCTACCCCTGTTTTTTGGTTCCTACCCCCGGTGTCGCGCTTAAATGGGTCCCCCCGGAAACGGGGGCCCGTTTTTTTTGGTTCCTACCCCGTTTTTTGGTTCCTACCCCCGGTGTCGCGCTTAAATGTGTCCCCCCGAAAACGGGGGCCCGCTTTTTTGGTTCCTACCCCCGTTTTTTGGTTCCTACCCCTGTGTCGCGCTTAAATGTGTCCCCCTGAAACGGGGGCCCTTTTTTTTGGTTCCTACCCCCGTTTTTTGGTTCCAACCCCCGGTGTCGCGCTTAAATGGGTACCCCAGGAAACGGGGGCCCGTTTTATTGGTTCCTACCCCGGTTTTTTGGTTCCTACCCCCAGTGCCGCGCTTAAATGGGTCCCCCCGGAAACGGGGGCCCGTTTTTTTTGGTTCCTACCCCCGTTTTTTGGTTCCTACCCCCCGGTGTCGCGCTTAAATGGGTACCCCCGGAAACGGGGGCCCGTTTTTTTTTGGTTCCTACCCCCGTTTTTTGGTTCCTACCACCAATGTCGCGCTTAAATGGGTGCCCCCGGAAACAGGGGCCCGTTTTTTTGGTTCCTACCCCCGTTTTTTTGGTTCCTACCCCGGTGTAGCGTTTAAATGGGTCCCCCCGGAAACGGGGGCCCTTTTTTTGGTTCCTACCCCCGTTTTTTGGTTCCTACCCCCGGTGTCGCGCTTAAATGTGTCCCCCGGAAACGGGGGCCCGTTTTTTTTGGTTCCTACCCCCGTTTTTTTGGTTCCTACCCCGGTGTAGCGTTTAAATGGGTCCCCCCGGAAACGGGGGCCCGTTTTTTTGGTTCCTACCCCCGTTTTTTGGTTCCTACCCCTGTGTCGCGCTTAAATGGGTCCCCCCGGAAACAGGGGCCCGTTTTTTTGGTTCCTACCCCCGTTTTTTGGTTCCTACCCCCGGTGTCGCGCTTAAATGGGTCCCCCGGAAACGGGGGCCCTTTTTTTGGTTCCTACCCCTGTTTTTTGGTTCCTACCCCCGGTGTCGCGCTTAAATGGGTCCCATCGGAAAAGGAGACCCGTTTTTTTTGTTCCTACCCCCGTTTTTTGGTCCCTCCCCCGGTGTCGTGCTTAAATGGGTCCCCCGGAAACGGGGGCCCGTTTTTTTTGGTTCCTACCCCCGTTTTTTGGTTCCTACCCCCGGTGTAGCGTTTAAATGGGTCCCCCCGGAAACGGGGGCCCGTTTTTTTTGGTTCCTAAACCCGTTTTTTGGTTCCTACCCCCGGTGTCGCGCTTAAATGTGTCCCCCCGGAAAAGGGGGCCCGTTTTTTTGGTTCCTGCCCCGTTTTTTCGTTCCTACCCCTGTGTCGCGCTTAAATGGGTCCCCCCGGAAACGGGGGCCCGTTTTTCTGGTTCCTACCCCCGTTTTTTGGTTCCTACCCCGGTGTAGCGTTTAAATGGGTCCCCCCGGAAACGGGGGCCCGTTTTTTTGGTTCCTACCCCCGTTTTTTGGTTCCTACCCCTGTGTCGCGCTTAAATGGGTCCCCCCCGGAAACGGGGGCCCGTTTTTTTGGTTCCTACCCCCGTTTTTTTGGTTCCTACCCCCGGTGTCGCGCTTAAATGGGTCCCCCCGGAAACGGGGGCCCTTTTTTTGGTTCCTACCCCTGTTTTTTGGTTCCTACCCCCGGTGTCGCGCTTAAATGGTCCCATCGGAAAAGGAGACCCGTTTTTTTGTTCCTACCCCGTTTTTTGGTCCCTCCCCCCGGTGTCGTGCTTAAATGGGTCCCCCGGAAACGGGGGCCCGTTTTTTTGGTTCCTACCCCCGTTTTTTGTTCCTACCCCGGTGTAGCGTTTAAATGGGTCCCCCCGGAAACGGGGGCCCGGTTTTTTGGTTCCTACCCCCGTTTTTTGGTTCCGACCCCCGGTGTCGCGCATAAATGTGTCCCCCCGGAAAAGGGGGCCCGTTTTTTTGGTTCCTGCCCCCGTTTTTTGGTTCCTACCCCTGTGTCGCGCTTAAATGGGTCCCCCCGGAAACGGGGGCCCGTTTTTTTGGTTCCTACCCCCGTTTTTTGGTTCCTACCCCCGGTGTCGCGCTTAAATGGGTACCCCCGGAAACGGGGGCCCGTTTTTTTGGTTCCTACCCCCGTTTTTTGGTTCCTACCCCCAGTGTCGCGCTTAAATGGGTCCACCCGGAAACGGGGGCCCGTTTTTTTGGTTCCTACCCCGTTTTTTGGTTCCTACCCCCGGTGTCGCGCTTAAATGGGTCCCCCCGGAAACGGGGGGCCCTTTTTTTTGGTTCCTACCCCTGTTTTTTGGTTCCTACCCCCGGTGTCGCGCTTAAATGGGTCCCCCCGGAAACGGGGGCCCGTTTTTTTGGTTCCTACCCCCGTTTTTTGGTTCCTACCCCCGGTGTGGCGCGTAAATGTGTCCCCCCGGAAACGGGGGCCCGTTTTTTGGTTCCTACCCCCGTTTTTTGGTTCCTACCCCGGTGTAGCGTTTAAATGGGTCCCCCCGGAAACGGGGGCCCGTTTTTTTGGTTCCTACCCCCCGTTTTTTGGTTCCTACCCCCCGGTGTGGCGCGTAAATGTGTCCCCCGGAAACGGGGGGCCCGTTTTTTTGGTTCCTACCCCCGTTTTTTTGGTTCCTACCCCGGTGTAGCGTTTAAATGGGTCCCCCGGAAACGGGGGCCCGTTTTTTGGTTCCTACCCCCCGTTTTTTGGTTCCTACCCCCGGTGTCGCTCTTAAATGTGATCCCCCGGAAAAGGGGGCCCATTTTTTTTGGTTCCTACCACCCGTTTTTTGGTTCCTACCCCCTGTGTCGCGTTTAAGTGGGTCCACCCGGAAACGGGGGGCCGTGTTTTTGGTTCCTACCACCGTTTTTTGGTTCCTACCCCCCGGTGTCGCGCTTAAATGGGTCCTCCCGGAAACGGGGGCCCGTTTTTTTGGTTCCTCCCACCGTGTTTTGATTCCTACCCCCGGTGTCGCGCTTAAATGGGTCCCCCGGAAACGGGGGCCAGTTTTTTTGGTTCCTACCCCCGTTTTTTGGTTCGTGACCACAGTGTCGCGCTTATATTGGTCCCCCTGGAATCGGGGCCCTTTTTTTCAGTTCCTACCCGTTTGTTCGTTCCTACCCCTGGTGTCGCGCTTAAATGGTTCCCCCCGGGAACGGGGGCCCGTTTTTTTTGGTTCCTACCCCGTTTTTTGGTGCCGACGCCCGGTGTCGCGTTTAAATGGGTCCCCCCGGAAACGAGGGCCCGTGTTTTGGTTCCTACCCCTGTTTTTTGGTTCCTAACCCTGTTGTCGCGCTTAAATGGGTCCCCCCGGAAACGGGGGCCCGTTTTTTTGGTTCCTACCCCTGTTTTTGGTTCCTACCCCCGGTGTCGCGCTTAAACTGGTCCCCCCGGAAACGGGGGCCCGTTTTTTTGGTTCCTACCCCAGTTTTTTGGTTCCTACCCCCCGGTGTCGCGCTTAAATGGGTCCCCCCCGGAAACGGGGGCCCGTTTTTTTGGTTCCTACCCCAGTTTTTTGGTTCCTACCCCTGTGTCGCGCTTAAATGTGTCCCCCCTGAAACGGGGGCCCTTTTTTTGGTTCCTACCCCCGTTTTTTGGTTCCTACCCCCGGTGTCGCGCTTAAATGGGTACCCCAGGAAACGGGGGCCCGTTTTATTGGTTCCTACCCCGGTTTTTTGGTTCCTACCCCCAGTGCCGCGCTTAAATGGGTCCCCCGGAAACGGGGGCCCGTTTTTTTGGTTCCTACCCCTGTTTTTTGGTTCCTACCCCCGGTGTCGCGCTTAAATGGGTACCCCCGGAAACGGGGGCCCGTTTTTTTGGTTCCTACCCCCGTTTTTTGGTTCCTACCACCAATGTCGCGCTTAAATGGGTGCCCCCGGAAACAGGGGCCCGTTTTTTTGGTTCCTACCCCCGTTTTTTGGTTCCTACCCCGGTGTAGCGTTTAAAATGGGTCCCCCCGGAAACGGGGGCCCTTTTTTTGGTTCCTACCCCCGTTTTTTGGTTCCTACCCCCGGTGTCGCGCTTAAATGTGTCCCCCCGGAAACGGGGGCCCGTTTTTTTGGTTCCTACCCCCGTTTTTTGGTTCCTACCCCGGTGTAGCGTTTAAATGGGTCCCCCCGAAACGGGGGCCCGTTTTTTTGGTTCCTACCCCCGTTTTTTGGTTCCTACCCCTGTGTTGCGCTTAAATGGGTCCCCCCGGAAACAGGGGCCCGTTTTTTTGGTTCCTACCCCCTTTTTTTGGTTCCTACCCCCGGTGTCGCGCTTAAATGGGTCCCCCCGGAACGGGGGCCCTTTTTTTGGTTCCTACCCCTGTTTTTTGGTTCCTACCCCCGGTGCCGCGCTTAAATGGGTCCCATCGGAAAAGGAGACCCGTTTTTTTTGTTCCTACCCCCGTTTTTTGGTCCCTCCCCCCGGTGTCGTGCTTAAATGGGTCCCCCGGAAACGGGGCCCGTTTTTTTGGTTCCTACCCCGTTTTTTGGTTCCTACCCCGGTGTAGCGTTTAAATGGGTCCCCCCGGAAACGGGGGCCCGTTTTTTTTGGTTCCTAAACCCGTTTTTTGGTTCCTACCCCCGGTGTCGCGCTTAAATGTGTCCCCCGGAAAAGGGGGCCCGTTTTTTTGGTTCCTGCCCCCGTTTTTTGGTTCCTACCCCTGTGTCGCGCTTAAAATGGGTCCCCCCGGAAACGGGGGCCCGTTTTTCTGGTTCCTACCCCCGTTTTTTTGGTTCCTACCCCGGTGTAGCGTTTAAATGGGTCCCCCCGGAAACGGGGGCCCGTTTTTTTGGTTCCTACCCCCGTTTTTTGGTTCCTACCCCTGTGTCGCGCTTAAATGGGTCCCCCCGGAAACGGGGGCCCGTTTTTTTGGTTCCTACCCCCGTTTTTTGGTTCCTACCCCCGGTGTCGCGCTTAAATGGGTCCCCCCGGAAACGGGGGCCCTTTTTTTGGTTCCTACCCCTGTTTTTTGGTTCCTACCTCCGGTGTCGCGCTTAAATGGGTCCCATCGGAAAAGGAGACCCGTTTTTTTTGTTCCTACCCCCGTTTTTTGGTCCCTCCCCCCGGTGTCGTGCTTAAATGGGTCCCCCGGAAACAGGGGCCCGTTTTTTTGGTTCCTACCCCCGTTTTTTGGTTCCTACCCCGGTGTAGCGTTTAAATGGGACCCCCGGAAACGGGGGCCCGTTTTTTTGGTTCCTACCCCCGTTTTTTGGTTCCGACCCCCGGTGTCGCGCATAAATGTGTCCCCCCCGGAAAAGGGGGCCCGTTTTTTGGTTCCTGCCCCCGTTTTTTGGTTCCTACCCCTGTGTCGCGCTTAAATGGGTCCCCCCGGAAACGGGGGCCCGTTTTTTTGGTTCCTACCCCCCGTTTTTTTGGTTCCTACCCCCGGTGTCGCGCTTAAATGGGTACCCCCGGAAACGGGGGCCCGTTTTTTTGGTTCCTACCCCCGTTTTTTGGTTCCTACCCCCAGTGTCGCGCTTAAATGGGTCCACACGGAAACGGGGGCCCGTTTTTTTGGTTCCTACCCCCGTTTTTTGGTTCCTACCCCCCGGTGTCGCGCTTAAATGGGTCCCCCCGGAAACGGGGGCCCTTTTTTTGGTTCCTACCCCTGTTTTTTGGTTCCTACCCCCGGTGTCGCGCTTAAATGGGTCCCCCCGGAAACGGGGGCCCGTTTTTTTGGTTCCTACCCCCGTTTTTTGGTTCCTACCCCCGGTGTGGCGCGTAAATGTGTCCCCCCGGAAACGGGGGCCCGTTTTTTTGGTTCCTACCCCCGTTTTTTGGTTCCTACCCCGGTGTAGCGTTTAAATGGGTCCCCCCGGAAACGGGGGCCCGTTTTTTTTGGTTCCTACCCCCGTTTTTTGGTTCCTACCCCAGCTGTGGCGCGTAAATGTGTCCCCCCGGAAACGGGGGCCCGTTTTTTTGGTTCCTACCCCCGTTTTTTGGTTCCTACCCCGGTGTAGAGTTTAAATGGGTCCCCCCGGAAACGGGGGCCCGTTTTTTTGGTTCCTACCCCCGTTTTTTGGTTCCTACCCCCGGTGTCGCTCTTAAATGTGTCCCCCCGGAAAAGGGGGCCCATTTTTTGGTTCCTACCACCCGTTTTTTGGTTCCTACCCCCTGTGTCGCGTTTAAGTGGGTCCACCCGGAAACGGGGGGCCGTGTTTTTGGTTCCTACCACCGTTTTTTGGTTCCTACCCCCGGTGTCGCGCTTAAATGGGTCCTCCCGGAAACGGGGGCCCGTTTTTTTTGGTTCCTCCCACCGTGTTTTGATTCCTACCCCCGGTGTCGCGCTTAAATGGGTCCCCGGAAACGGGGGCCAGTTTTTTTTGGTTCCTACCCCCGTTTTTTGGTTCGTGACCACAGTGTCGCGCTTATATTGGTCCCCCTGGAATCGGGGGCCCTTTTTTTCAGTTCCTACCCCGTTTGTTCGTTCCTACCCCTGGTGTCGCGCTTAAATGGTTCCCCCCGGGAACGGGGGCCCGTGTTTTTGGTTCCTACCCCTGTTTTTTGCTTCCTAACCCCGGTGTCGCGCTTAAATGGGTCCCCCGGAAACGAGGGCACGTGTTTTCGATCCTACCCCCGTTTTTTTTGTTCCTACCCCCAGTGTCGCGCTTAAATGGGTCCCCCCGGAAACGGGGGGCCGTGTTTTTGTTTCCTACACCCGTTTTTTCATTCCTACCTCCGGTGTCGCGCTTAAATGGGTCCCCCCGGAAACGGGGGCCCATTTTTTTGGTTCCTACCCCCTTTTTTTGGTTCCTACCCCGGTGTCGCACTTAAATGGGTCCTCCCGGAAACGGGGGCCCGTTTTTTGGTTCCTACCCCCGTTTTCTGGTCCCTCCCCCCGGTGTCGCGCTTAAATGGGTCCCCCGGAAACGGGGGCCCGTTTTTTTGGTTCCTACCCCCGTTTTTTGGTTCCTACCCCCGGTGTCGCGCTTAAATGGGTCCCCCGGGAAACGGGGGCCCCTTTTTTTGGTTCCTACCTCCGTGTTTTGATTCCTACCCCCGGTGTCGCGCTTAAATGGGTCCCCCCGGAAACGGGGGCCCGTGTTTTTGGTTCCTACCCCTGTTTTTTGGTTTCCTAACCCCGGTGCCGCGCTTTATTGGGTCCCCCCGGAAACGAGGGCCCGTGTTTTCGATCCTACCCCCGTTTTTTGGTTCCTACCCCCGGTGTCGCGCTTAAATGTGTTCCCCCGGAAACGGGGGCCCGTTTTTTTGGTTCCTACCCCCGTTTTTTGGTTCCTACCCCCGGTGTCGCGCTTAAATGGGTCCCCCCGGAAACGGGGGCCCGTTTTTTTGGTTCCTACCCCCGTTTTTTGGTCCCTCCCCCCGGTGTCGTGCTTAAATGGGTCCCCCGGAAACGGGGGCCCGTTTTTTTTATTCCTACCCCCGTTTTTTTGTTCCTACTCCCGGTGTCGCGCTTAAATGGGTCCCTCCGGAAACGGGGGCCCGTTTTTTTTGATTCCTACCCCCGTGTTTTGATTCCTACCCCCGGTGTCGCGCTTAAATGGGTCCCCCCGGAAACGGGGGCCCGTGTTTTTGGTTCCTAACCCTGTTTTTTGGTTCCTAACCCCGGTGTCGCGCTTAAATGGGTCCCCCCGGAAACGGGGGCCCGTTTTTTTGGTTCCTACCCCGTTTCTTGGTTCCTACCCCCGGTGTCGCGCTTAAATGTGTCCCCCCGGAAACGGGGGCCCGTTTTTTGGTTCCTACTCCCAGTTTTTGGTTCCTATCCCCGGTGTCGCGCTTGAATGGGTCCCCCCGGAAAAGGGGGCCCGTTTTTTTGGTTCCTACCCCCGTTTTTTGGTTCCTACCCCTGTGTCACGCTTAAATGGGTCCCCCCGGAAACGGGGGCCCGTTTTTTTGGTTCCTACCCCCGTTTTTTGGTTCCTACCCCCGGTGTCGCGCTTAAATGGGTACCCCCGGAAACGGGGGCCCGTTTTTTTTGGTTCCTACCCCCGTTTTTTGGTTCCTACCACCAGTGTCGCGCTTAAATGGGTCCACCCGGAAACGGGGGCCCGTTTTTTTGGTTCCTACCCCCGTTTTTTGGTTCCTACCCCCGGTGTCGCGCTTAAATGGGTCCCCCCGGAAACGGGGGCCCTTTTTTTGGTTCCTACCCCTGTTTTTTGGTTCCTACCCCCGGTGTCGCGCTTAAATGGGTCCCCCCGGAAACGGGGGCCCGTTTTTTTTGGTTCCTACCCCGTTTTTTGGTTCCTACCCCCGGTGTCGCGCTTAAATGTGTCCCCCCGAAAACGGGGGCCCGCTTTTTGGTTCCTACCCCCGTTTTTTGGTTCCTACCCCTGTGTCGCGCTTAAATGTGTCCCCCCTGAAACGGGGGCCCTTTTTTTGGTTCCTACCCCCGTTTTTTGGTTCCAACCCCCGGTGTCGCGCTTAAATGGGTACCCCAGGAAACGGGGGCCCGTTTTATTGGTTCCTACCCCGGTTTTTTGGTTCCTACCCCCAGTGCCGCGCTTAAATGGGTCCCCCCGGAAACGGGGGCCCGTTTTTTTGGTTCCTACCCCCGTTTTTTGGTTCCTACCCCCGGTGTCGCGCTTAAATGGGTACCCCCGGAAACGGGGGCCCGTTTTTTTGGTTCCTACCCCCGTTTTTTGGTTCCTACCACCAATGTCGCGCTTAAATGTGTGCCCCGGAAACAGGGGCCCGTTTTTTTGGTTCCTACCCCCGTTTTTTGGTTCCTACCCCGGTGTAGCGTTTAAATGGGTCCCCCCGGAAACGGGGGCCCTTTTTTTGGTTCCTACCCCCGTTTTTTGGTTCCTACCCCCGGTGTCGCGCTTAAATGTGTCCCCCCGGAAACGGGGGCCCGTTTTTTTTGGTTCCTACCCCCGTTTTTTGGTTCCTACCCCGGTGTAGCGTTTAAATGGGTCCCCCCGGAAACGGGGGCCCGTTTTTTTTGGTTCCTACCCCCGTTTTTTGGTTCCTACCCCTGTGTCGCGCTTAAATGGGTCCCCCCGGAAACAGGGGCCCGTTTTTTTGGTTCCTACCCCCGTTTTTTGGTTCCTACCCCCGGTGTCGCGCTTAAATGGGTCCCCCCGGAAACGGGGGCCCTTTTTTTGGTTCCTACCCCTGTTTTTTGGTTCCTACCCCCGGTGTCGCGCTTAAATGGGTCCCATCGGAAAAGGAGACCCGTTTTTTTGTTCCTACCCCCGTTTTTTGGTCCCTCCCCCCGGTGTCGTGCTTAAATGGGTCCCCCGGAAACGGGGGCCCGTTTTTTTGGTTCCTACCCCCGTTTTTTGGTTCCTACCCCGGTGTAGCGTTTAAATGGGTCCCCCCGGAAACGGGGGCCCGTTTTTTTGGTTCCTAAACCCGTTTTTTGGTTCCTACCCCCGGTGTCGCGCTTAAATGTGTCCCCCCGGAAAAGGGGGCCCGTTTTTTTGGTTCCTGCCCCGTTTTTTCGTTCCTACCCCTGTGTCGCGCTTAAATGGGTCCCCCCGGAAACGGGGGCCCGTTTTTCTGGTTCCTACCCCCGTTTTTGGTTCCTACCCCGGTGTAGCGTTTAAATGGGTCCCCCCGGAAACGGGGGCCCGTTTTTTTGGTTCCTACCCCCGTTTTTTGGTTCCTACCCCTGTGTCGCGCTTAAATGGGTCCCCCCGGAAACGGGGGCCCGTTTTTTTGGTTCCTACCCCCGTTTTTTGGTTCCTACCCCCGGTGTCGCGCTTAAATGGGTCCCCCCGGAAACGGGGGCCCTTTTTTTGGTTCCTACCCCTGTTTTTTGGTTCCTACCCCCGGTGTCGCGCTTAAATGGGTCCCATCGGAAAAGGAGACCCGTTTTTTTGTTCCTACCCCCGTTTTTTGGTCCCTCCCCCCGGTGTCGTGCTTAAATGGGTCCCCCGGAAACGGGGGCCCGTTTTTTTGGTTCCTACCCCCGTTTTTTGGTTCCTACCCCGGTGTAGCGTTTAAATGGGTCCCCCCGGAAACGGGGGCCCGTTTTTTTGGTTCCTACCCCCGTTTTTTGGTTCCGACCCCCGGTGTCGCGCATAAATGTGTCCCCCCGGAAAAGGGGGCCCGTTTTTTTGGTTCCTGCCCCCGTTTTTTTGGTTCCTACCCCTGTGTCGCGCTTAAATGGGTCCCCCCGGAAACGGGGGCCCGTTTTTTTGGTTCCTACCCCCCGTTTTTTGGTTCCTACCCCCGGTGTCGCGCTTAAATGGGTACCCCCGGAAACGGGGGCCCGTTTTTTGGTTCCTACCCCCGTTTTTTGGTTCCTACCCCCAGTGTCGCGCTTAAATGGGTCCACCCGGAAACGGGGGCCCGTTTTTTTGGTTCCTACCCCCGTTTTTTGGTTCCTACCCCCGGTGTCGCGCTTAAATGGGTCCCCCCGGAAACGGGGGCCCTTTTTTTGGTTCCTACCCCTGTTTTTTGGTTCCTACCCCCGGTGTCGCGCTTAAATGGGTCCCCCCGGAAACGGGGGCCCGTTTTTTTGGTTCCTACCCCCGTTTTTTGGTTCCTACCCCCGGTGTGGCGCGTAAATGTGTCCCCCCGGAAACGGGGGCCCGTTTTTTTGGTTCCTACCCCCGTTTTTTGGTTCCTACCCCGGTGTAGCGTTTAAATGGGTCCCCCCGGAAACGGGGGCCCGTTTTTTTGGTTCCTACCCCCGTTTTTTGGTTCCTACCCCCGGTGTGGCGCGTAAATGTGTCCCCCCGGAAACGGGGGCCCGTTTTTTTGGTTCCTACCCCCGTTTTTTGGTTCCTACCCCGGTGTAGCGTTTAAATGGGTCCCCCCGGAAACGGGGGCCCGTTTTTTTGGTTCCTACCCCCGTTTTTTGGTTCCTACCCCCGGTGTCGCTCTTAAATGTGATCCCCCGGAAAAGGGGGCCCATTTTTTTGGTTCCTACCACCCGTTTTTTGGTTCCTACCCCCTGTGTCGCGTTTAAGTGGGTCCACCCGGAAACGGGGGGCCGTGTTTTTGGTTCCTACCACCGTTTTTTGGTTCCTACCCCCGGTGTCGCGCTTAAATGGGTCCTCCCGAAACGGGGGCCCGTTTTTTTGGTTCCTCCCACCGTGTTTTGATTCCTACCCCCGGTGTCGCGCTTAAATGGGTCCCCCGGAAACGGGGGCCAGTTTTTTTGGTTCCTACCCCCGTTTTTTGGTTCGTGACCACAGTGTCGCGCTTATATTGGTCCCCCTGGAATCGGGGGCCCTTTTTTTCAGTTCCTACCCCGTTTGTTCGTTCCTACCCCTGGTGTCGCGCTTAAATGGTTCCCCCCGGGAACGGGGGCCCGTTTTTTTGGTTCCTACCCCGTTTTTTGGTGCCGACGCCCGGTGTCGCGTTTAAATGGGTCCCCCGGAAACGAGGGCCCGTGTTTTGGTTCCTACCCCTGTTTTTTGGTTCCTAACCCTGTTGTCGCGCTTAAATGGGTCCCCCCGGAAACGGGGGCCCGTTTTTTTGGTTCCTACCCCTGTTTTTGGTTCCTACCCCCGGTGTCGCGCTTAAACTGGTCCCCCCGGAAACGGGGGCCCGTTTTTTTGGTTCCTACCCCAGTTTTTTGGTTCCTACCCCCCGGTGTCGCGCTTAAATGGGTCCCCCCGGAAACGGGGGCCCGTTTTTTTGGTTCCTACCCCAGTTTTTTGGTTCCTACCCCCGTGTCGTGCTTAAATGGGTCCCCCCGGAAACGGGGGACCGTTTTTTTGGTTCCTACCCCGTTTTTTGGTGCCGACGCCCGGTGTCGCGTTTAAATGGGTCCCCCCGGAAACGAGGGCCCGTGTTTTGGTTCCTACCCCTGTTTTTTGGTTCCTAACCCTGTTTTCCGCGCTTAAATGGGTCCCCCCGGAAACGGGGGCCCGTTTTTTGGTTCCTACCCCCGTTTTTTTGGTTCCTTACCCCAGTGTCGCGCTTATATGGGTCACCCTGGAATCGGGGTCCCGTTTTTTCAGTTCCTACCCCGTTTGTTGGTTCCTACCCCTGGTGTCGCGCTTAAATGGTTCCCCCTGGAAACGGGGGCTGGTTTTTTTGGTTCCTACCCCCGGTGTCGCGCTTAAAAGGGTCCCCCCGGAAACAGGGGCCCGTTTTTTTTGGTTCATACCCCCGGTGTCGCGCTTAAATGGGTCCCCCTGGAAACGGGGGCCCTTTTTTTTTGTACCTACCCCTGTTTTTTGGTTCCTACTCCAGGTGTCGCACTTAAATGGGTCCCCCGGAAACGGGGCCCGTTTTACCGGTTCCTACTCTCCTTTTTTTGGTTACTATCCCTGGTGTCAATCTTAAATGGGTCCCCCCGGAAACGGGGGCCCGTTTTTTTGGTTCCTACCCCTGTTATTTAGTTCCTACCCCCGGTGTCGCGCTTAAATGGGTCCCCCCAGAAACGGGGGCCCGTTTTTTTGGTTCCTACCCCCGTTTTTTGGTTCCTATCCCCGGTGTCGCGCTTAAATGGGTACCCCCGGAAACGGGGGCCCGTTTTTTTGGTTCCTACCCCCGTTTTTTGGTTCCTACCACCAGTGTCGCGCTTAAATGGGTCCACCCGGAAACGGGGGCCCGTTTTTTTGGTTCCTACCCCCGTTTTTTGGTTCCTACCCCCGGTGTCGCGCTTAAATGGGTCCCCCCGGAAACGGGGGCCCTTTTTTTGGTTCCTACCCCTGTTTTTTGGTTCCTACCCCCGGTGTCGCGCTTAAATGGGTCCCCCCGGAAACGGGGGCCCGTTTTTTTTGGTTCCTACCCCGTTTTTTGGTTCCTACCCCCGGTGTCGCGCTTAAATGTGTCCCCCCGAAAACGGGGGCCCGCTTTTTTGGTTCCTACCCCCGTTTTTTGGTTCCTACCCCTGTGTCGCGCTTAAATGTGTCCCCCCTGAAACGGGGGCCCTTTTTTTGGTTCCTACCCCCGTTTTTTGGTTCCAACCCCCGGTGTCGCGCTTAAATGGGTACCCCAGGAAACGGGGGCCCGTTTTATTGGTTCCTACCCCGGTTTTTTGGTTCCTACCCCCAGTGCCGCGCTTAAATGGGTCCCCCCGGAAACGGGGGCCCGTTTTTTTGGTTCCTACCCCCGTTTTTTGGTTCCTACCCCCGGTGTCGCGCTTAAATGGGTACCCCCGGAAACGGGGGCCCGTTTTTTTGGTTCCTACCCCCGTTTTTTGGTTCCTACCACCAATGTCGCGCTTAAATGGGTGCCCCCGGAAACAGGGGCCCGTTTTTTTGGTTCCTACCCCCGTTTTTTGGTTCCTACCCCGGTGTAGCGTTTAAATGGGTCCCCCCGGAAACGGGGGCCCTTTTTTTGGTTCCTACCCCCGTTTTTTGGTTCCTACCCCCGGTGTCGCGCTTAAATGTGTCCCCCCGGAAACGGGGGCCCGTTTTTTTGGTTCCTACCCCCGTTTTTTGGTTCCTACCCCGGTGTAGCGTTTAAATGGGTCCCCCCGGAAACGGGGGCCCGTTTTTTTGGTTCCTACCCCCGTTTTTTGGTTCCTACCCCTGTGTCGCGCTTAAATGGGTCCCCCCGGAAACAGGGGCCCGTTTTTTTGGTTCCTACCCCCGTTTTTTGGTTCCTACCCCCGGTGTCGCGCTTAAATGGGTCCCCCCGGAAACGGGGGCCCTTTTTTTGGTTCCTACCCCTGTTTTTTGGTTCCTACCCCCGGTGTCGCGCTTAAATGGGTCCCATCGGAAAAGGAGACCCGTTTTTTTGTTCCTACCCCCGTTTTTTGGTCCCTCCCCCCGGTGTCGTGCTTAAATGGGTCCCCCGGAAACGGGGGCCCGTTTTTTTGGTTCCTACCCCCGTTTTTTGGTTCCTACCCCGGTGTAGCGTTTAAATGGGTCCCCCCGGAAACGGGGGCCCGTTTTTTTGGTTCCTAAACCCGTTTTTTGGTTCCTACCCCCGGTGTCGCGCTTAAATGTGTCCCCCCGGAAAAGGGGGCCCGTTTTTTTGGTTCCTGCCCCCGTTTTTTCGTTCCTACCCCTGTGTCGCGCTTAAATGGGTCCCCCCGGAAACGGGGGCCCGTTTTTCTGGTTCCTACCCCCGTTTTTTGGTTCCTACCCCGGTGTAGCGTTTAAATGGGTCCCCCCGGAAACGGGGGCCCGTTTTTTTGGTTCCTACCCCCGTTTTTTGGTTCCTACCCCTGTGTCGCGCTTAAATGGGTCCCCCCGGAAACGGGGGCCCGTTTTTTTGGTTCCTACCCCCGTTTTTTGGTTCCTACCCCCGGTGTCGCGCTTAAATGGGTCCCCCTGGAAACGGGGGCCCTTTTTTTGGTTCCTACCCCTGTTTTTTGGTTCCTACCCCCGGTGTCGCGCTTAAATGGGTCCCATCGGAAAAGGAGACCCGTTTTTTTGTTCCTACCCCCGTTTTTTGGTCCCTCCCCCCGGTGTCGTGCTTAAATGGGTCCCCCGGAAACGGGGGCCCGTTTTTTTGGTTCCTACCCCCGTTTTTTGGTTCCTACCCCGGTGTAGCGTTTAAATGGGTCCCCCCGGAAACGGGGGCCCGTTTTTTTGGTTCCTACCCCCGTTTTTTGGTTCCGACCCCCGGTGTCGCGCATAAATGTGTCCCCCCGGAAAAGGGGGCCCGTTTTTTTGGTTCCTGCCCCCGTTTTTTGGTTCCTACCCCTGTGTCGCGCTTAAATGGGTCCCCCCGGAAACGGGGGCCCGTTTTTTTGGTTCCTACCCCCGTTTTTTGGTTCCTACCCCCGGTGTCGCGCTTAAATGGGTACCCCCGGAAACGGGGGCCCGTTTTTTTGGTTCCTACCCCCGTTTTTTGGTTCCTACCCCCAGTGTCGCGCTTAAATGGGTCCACCCGGAAACGGGGGCCCGTTTTTTTGGTTCCTACCCCCGTTTTTTGGTTCCTACCCCCGGTGTCGCGCTTAAATGGGTCCCCCCGGAAACGGGGGCCCTTTTTTTGGTTCCTACCCCTGTTTTTTGGTTCCTACCCCCGGTGTCGCGCTTAAATGGGTCCCCCCGGAAACGGGGGCCCGTTTTTTTGGTTCCTACCCCCGTTTTTTGGTTCCTACCCCCGGTGTGGCGCGTAAATGTGTCCCCCCGGAAACGGGGGCCCGTTTTTTTGGTTCCTACCCCCGTTTTTTGGTTCCTACCCCGGTGTAGCGTTTAAATGGGTCCCCCCCGGAAACGGGGGCCCGTTTTTTTTGGTTCCTACCCCCGTTTTTTGGTTCCTACCCCCGGTGTGGCGCGTAAATGTGTCCCCCCGGAAACGGGGGCCCGTTTTTTTGGTTCCTACCCCCGTTTTTTGGTTCCTACCCCGGTGTAGCGTTTAAATGGGTCCCCCCGGAAACGGGGGCCCGTTTTTTTTGGTTCCTACCCCCGTTTTTTGGTTCCTACCCCCGGTGTCGCTCTTAAATGTGATCCCCCGGAAAAGGGGGCCCATTTTTTTGGTTCCTACCACCCGTTTTTTGGTTCCTACCCCCTGTGTCGCGTTTAAGTGGGTCCACCCGGAAACGGGGGGCCGTGTTTTTGGTTCCTACCACCGTTTTTTGGTTCCTACCCCCGGTGTCGCGCTTAAATGGGTCCTCCCGGAAACGGGGGCCCGTTTTTTTGGTTCCTCCCACCGTGTTTTGATTCCTACCCCCGGTGTCGCGCTTAAATGGGTCCCCCGGAAACGGGGGCCAGTTTTTTTGGTTCCTACCCCCGTTTTTTGGTTCGTGACCACAGTGTCGCGCTTATATTGGTCCCCCTGGAATCGGGGCCCTTTTTTTCAGTTCCTACCCCGTTTGTTCGTTCCTACCCCTGGTGTCGCGCTTAAATGGTTCCCCCCGGGAACGGGGGCCCGTTTTTTTGGTTCCTACCCCGTTTTTTGGTGCCGACGCCCGGTGTCGCGTTTAAATGGGTCCCCCCGGAAACGAGGGCCCGTGTTTTGGTTCCTACCCCTGTTTTTTGGTTCCTAACCCTGTTGTCGCGCTTAAATGGGTCCCCCCGGAAACGGGGGCCCGTTTTTTTGGTTCCTACTCCTGTTTTTGGTTCCTACCCCCGGTGTCGCGCTTAAACTGGTCCCCCCGGAAACGGGGGCCCGTTTTTTTGGTTCCTACCCCAGTTTTTTGGTTCCTACCCCCCGGTGTCGCGCTTAAATGGGTCCCCCCGGAAACGGGGGCCCGTTTTTTTGGTTCCTACCCCAGTTTTTTGGTTCCTACCCCCGGTGTCGTGCTTAAATGGGTCCCCCCGGAAACGGGGGACCGTTTTTTTGGTTCCTACCCCGTTTTTTGGTGCCGACGCCCGGTGTCGCGTTTAAATGGGTCCCCCCGGAAACGAGGGCCCGTGTTTTGGTTCCTACCCCTGTTTTTTGGTTCCTAACCCTGTTTTCGCGCTTAAATGGGTCCCCCCGGAAACGGGGGCCCGTTTTTTTGGTTCCTACCCCCGTTTTTTGGTTCCTTACCCCAGTGTCGCGCTTATATGGGTCACCCTGGAATCGGGGTCCCGTTTTTTCAGTTCCTACCCCGTTTGTTGGTTCCTACCCCTGGTGTCGCGCTTAAATGGTTCCCCCTGGAAACGGGGGCTGTTTTTTTTGGTTCCTACCCCCGGTGTCGCGCTTAAAAGGGTCCCCCCGGAAACAGGGGCCCGTTTTTTTTGGTTCATACCCCCGGTGTCGCGCTTAAATGGGTCCCCCTGGAAACGGGGGCCCTTTTTTTTTGTACCTACCCCTGTTTTTTGGTTCCTACTCCAGGTGTCGCACTTAAATGGGTCCCCCGGAAACGGGGCCCGTTTTACCGGTTCCTACTCTCCTTTTTTTGGTTACTATCCCTGGTGTCAATCTTAAATGGGTCCCCCCGGAAACGGGGGCCCGTTTTTTTTGGTTCCTACCCCTGTTATTTAGTTCCTACCCCCGGTGTCGCGCTTAAATGGGTCCCCCCAGAAACGGGGGCCCGTTTTTTTGGTTCCTACCCCCGTTTTTTGGTTCCTATCCCCGGTGTCGCGCTTAAATGTGTCCCCCCGGAAACGGGGGCCCGTTTTATTGGTTCCTACCCCCGTTTTTTGGTTCCTACCCCGGTGTCGCGCTTAAATGGGTCCCCCCGGAAACGGGGGCCCGTTTTTTTGGTTCCTACCCCCGTTTTTTGATTCGTGACCACAGTGTCGCGCTTATATTGGTCCCCCTGGAATCGGGGGCCCTTTTTTTCAATTCCTACCCCGTTTGTTGGTTCCTACCCCTGGTGTCGCGCTTAAATGGTTCCCCCCGGGAAAGGGGGCTGGTTTTTCTGGTTCCTACCCCCTTTTTTGGTTCCTACTCCCGGTGTCGCGCTTAAAAGGGTCCCCCCGGAAACGGGGGCCCGTGTTTTTGGTTCCTACCCCTGTTTTTTGGTTCCTAACCCCGGTGCCGCGCTTAAATGGGTCCCCCCGGAAACGAGGGTCCGTGTTTTCGATCCTACCCCCGTTTTTTGGTTCCTACCCCCGGTGTCGCGATTAAATGGGTCCCCCCGGAAACGGGGGGCCGTGTTTTTGTTTCCTACACCCATTTTTTGGTTCCTACCCCCGGTGTCGCGCTTAAATGGGTCCCCCCGGAAACGGGGGACCATTTTTTTGGTTCCTACCCCCGTTTTTTGGTTCCTTCCCCCGGTGTCGCGCTTAAATGGGTCCCATCGGAAACGGGGGCCCGTTTTTTTGGTTCCTACCCCCGTTTTTTGGTCCCTCCCCCCGGTGTCGCGCTTAAATGGGTCCCCCGGAAACGGGGGCCCGTTTTTTTGGTTCCTACTCCCGTTTTTTGGTTCCTACCCCCGGTGTCGCGCTTAAATGGGTCAACCCGGACACGGGTGCCCGTTTTTTTGGTTCCTCCCACCGTGTTTTGATTCCTACCCCCGGTGTCGCGCTTAAATGGGTCCCCCGGAAACGGGGGCCAGTTTTTTTGGTTCCTACCCCCGTTTTTTGGTTCGTGACCACAGTGTCGCGCTTATATTGGTCCCCCTGGAATCGGGGGCCCTTTTTTTCAGTTCCTACCCCGTTTGTTGGTTCCTACCCCTGGTGTCGCGGTTAAATGGTTCCCCCCGGGAACGGGGGCTGGTTTTTTTGGTTCCTAACCCCTTTTTTGGTTCCTACTCCCGGTGTCGCGCTTAAAAGGGTCCCCCCGGAAACGGGGGCCCGTGTTTTTGGTTCCTACTCCTGTTTTTTGGTTCCTAACCCCGGTGCCGCGCTTAAATGGGTCCCCCCGGAAACGAGGGCCCGTGTTTTGGTTCCTACCTCTGTTTTTTGGTTCCTAACCCCGGTGTCGCGCTTAAATGGGTCCCCCCGGAAACGGGGGCCCGTTTTTTTGTTTCCTAGACCCGTTTTTTGATTCCTACCCCCGTGTCGCGCTTAAATGGTCCCACCGGTAACGGGGGCCCGTTTTTTTGGTTCCTACCCCAGTTTTTTGGTTCCTACCCCTGGTGTCGCGCTTAAATGGGTCCCCCCGGAAACGGGCCTCTACTACTACTACAAGAACAACAAATTCTACTACTATTACTACAACAAGAACAACCACTACTACTACTGCTACTACTACTACAAGTACAACCACTACTACTACTAATACAAGAACAACCACTACTACTACTACAAGAACAAACACTATAACTACTACTACTACTACAAATACAACCACTACTACAACTACTACAAGAACAACAACTACTACTACTTCTACTTGAAGAACAATCACAACTACTACTAAAAGGACAATGACTACTACTACTACTACTACTACAAGTACAACCACTACTAATACTACAAGAACAACCACCACAACAACCACTACTACTACTACTACAACAACAAGAACAAGCACTAAAACTACTACTACTACTATTACAAGTACAACTACCACTACTACAAGAACCAGCACTACTATTACTACTATTACTAGAACAACCAGAACTACTACTACAAGAACAACCACTACTACTACAACAAGAACTACCACTACTACTATAACAACTACTAGAAAAACAACCACTACTACTACTACAAGAACAACCACTACTACTACTACTACTACAAGAACAACCACTACTATTGCTACAAGAAGAAGCACTACAACTATTTCTACTACTACTACTACAAGTACAACCACCACTACTACTACAAGAAGAGCCACTTCTATTACTACTACTATTACAAGAACAACCACTTCTACTACTACTACTACAAGAACAACCACTTCTACTACTACTACTACAAGAACAACCACTATTACTACTACTTCTACTACTACAAGAACAACCACTACAACTACTACAAGAACAACCACTACTACTACTACTACTACTACAACTATTAAAAGAACAACCACTACTACTCCTACAAGTACAACCACTACTACTAGTACAAGAACAACGACCAACACTACTACTACTACTACTACAAGAACAACCACTAGTACTACTACAAGAACAAATGCTACTAATAGTACTACAAGAACAACCACTACTACTACAAGAACAACCTCTACTGCTACTATTACAAGAACAACCACTACTACTACTACAAGAAGAACCACTTCTCCTACTACTACTACTAGAACAACCCCTACTATTGCTACAAGATCAACCACTACTACTACTACTACTACAAGAAAAACAACTACTTCTAATACTACAAGAACAACCACTACTACTACAAGAACAAGCACTACTACTACTACTACTACTACTACTACTACGACAACCTCTTCTACTTCTACTACTACTACAAGAACAACCACTACTACTACTACTAATACTACAAGAACAACCACTACTACTACTACAAGAACAATCGCTACTAATCCTACTACAAGAACAACCACCACTACAACAAGAAAAGCCTGTACTACTAGTACTACTATTACAAGAACAACCACTACTACTACTACAAGAACATCCACTTCTCTTACTACTATTACTACTAGAACAACCCCTACTACTGCTACAAGAACAACCACTTCTACTACTACTTCTACAAGAACAACCACTACTTCTAATACTACAAGAACAACCACTACTACTACAATAACAACCACTACTACTACTACAAGAGCAACCACTACTACTACAAGTACTACGACTAAAAGGACAACCACCACTACAATTACAAGAGCAACCACTTCATCTACTACTACAATTGCAACCAATTCTACTACAACAAGAACAACTACCACTACTACTACTACTATTACAAGAACAACCAGTACTACTACTACAAGTACAACCACTACTACTACTACTACTACAAGAACAACCACTACTTCAACTACAAGAACAACCACTACTACTACAAGAACAACCACTGCTTCTCCTATTACTAATATTACAAGAACAACCACTACATCTACTACTACTGCTACTACAATAACAAACACTACTACTACTACAAGAACAACTACTACTACTACTACTACTACTACAAGAACAACCACTACTACTACTACAAGAACAACCACTACTACTACTACAAGTATTACAAGAAAAACCACTACTACTACTACAAGAACAACCACTACTACTACTACAAGAACAACCACTACAACTACCACTACTACCAATACAAGAACAACCGCTACTACTGCCAGATTACAAGAACAACCAGTACTACTACTACAAGAACAACCACTACTACTACTACTAATTGAAGAACAACAACTACTACTACAAGAAACCACTATTACTTCTGCTACTACTACAAGAACAACCACTACTACTACTACTACAAGAACAACCACTTCTTCTCCTACTACTACTACTACAAGAACAACCACTACTACTACTAGTACTACAAGAACAGCCACTACTACTACTACTACTACTACTACTACTACTAGTATTACTACAAGAACAACCACTACTACTACAAGACCAACCACTACTACTATTACTATTACTACTACTACTACTACTACAAGAACAACCACTACTACTTCTAAAAGTACAACCACAGCTACTACTACAAGAACAACCCCTACTACTGCTACAAGAACAACCACTGCTTCTCCTACTACTACTTCTACTACAAGAACAACCACTACTACTAGTAGTATTACAAGAAAAACCACTACTACTACTACAAAAACAACTACTACTAATACTATTACAAGTACAACCACTACTACTACCAGAACAACCACTACTACTACTACAAGAGAAACCACTACTACTACAAGAACAACCACTACTACTACTACTAGCATTACAACAACAACCAGGACTACCACTACAAGAACAAACACTACTACTTCCAGATGAAAAACCACTACTACTACTACTACTACTACAAGAAAAACCACCACCACGACTACTACTACAAGAACAACCACTACTACTACTAATAATACTACAGTACAACCACTACTACTACTAAACGAACAACCCCTACTACTACTACAAGAACAACCACTGCTTCTCCTACTACTAATATTACAAGAACAACCACTACATCTAGTACTACTGCTACTACAATAACAAACACTACTACTACTACTACAATAACAACCACTACTACTACTACTACTACAAGAACAACCACTACTACTACTACAAGAACAACCACTACTACTACTACAAGAACAGCCACTACAGCTAGTACAAGTATTACAAGAACAACCACTACTACTACTACAAGAACAACCACTGCTTCTCCTACTACTAATATTACAAGAACAACCACTACAACTACTACTATTGCTACTACAATAACAAACACTACTACTACTACTACAAGAACAACTACTACTACTACTACTACTACTACAAGAACAACCACTACTACTACTACAAGAACAGCCACTACTACTACTACAAGAACAGCCACTACAGCTAGTACAAGTATTACAAGAAAAACCACTACTACTACTACAAGAACAACCACTACTACTACTACAAGAACAACCACTACAACTACCACTACTACCAATACAAGAACAACCGCTACTACTGTCAGAATTACAAGAACAACCAGTACTACTACTACAAGAACAACCACTACTACTACTACTACTAGAAGAACAACAACTACTACTACAAGAAACCACTATTACTTCTGCTACTACTACAAGAACAACCACTACTACTACTACTACAAGAACAACCACTTCTTCTCCTACTACTACTACTACAAGAACAACCACTACTACTACTAGTACTACAAGAACAGCCACTACTACTACTACTACTACTACTACTAGTAGTACTACAAGAACAACCACTACTACTACAAGAACAACCACTACTACTATTACTATTACTACTACTACTACTACTACAAGAACAACCACTACTACTTCTAAAAGTACAACCACAGCTACTACTACAAGAACAACCCCTACTACTGCTACAAGAACAACCACTGCTTCTCCTACTACTACTTCTACTACAAGAACAACCACTACTACTAGTAGTATTACAAGAAAAAACACTACTACTACTACAAGAACAACTACTACTAATACTATTACAAGTACAACCACTACTACTACCAGAACAACCACTACTACTACTACAAGAGAAACCACTACTACTACAAGAACAACCACTACTACTACTACTAGCATTACAACAACAACCAGGACTACCACTACAAGAACAAACACTACTACTTCCAGATGAAAAACCACTACTACTACTACTACTACTACAAGAAAAACCACCACCACGACTACTACTATAAGAACAACCACTACTACTACTACTAATACTACAGTACAACCACTACTACTACTAAACGAACAACCCCTACTACTACTACAGGAACAACCACTGCTTCTCCTACTACTAATATTACAAGAACAACCACTACATCTAGTACTACTGCTACTACAATAACAAACACTACTACTACTACTACAATAACAACCACTACTACTACTACTACAAGAACAACCACTACTACTACTACAAGAACAACCACTACTACTACTACAAGAACAGCCACTACAGCTAGTACAAGTATTACAAGAACAACCACTACTACTACTACAAGAACAACCACTACAACTACCACTACTACCAATACAAGAACAACCGCTACTAATGCTAGTATAACAAGAACAACCAGTACTACTACTACAAGAACAACCACTACTACTACTACTTCTAGAAGAACAACAACTACTACTACTACTACAAGAAACCACTATTACTTCTGCTACTACTGCAAGAACAACCACTACTACTACTACAAGAACAACCACTACTTCTCCTACTACTACTACTACTTCTACAAGAACAACCACTACTACTACTACTACTAAAACTACAGCAAGAACAACCACTACTACTACTACAAGAACAACCACTACTACTAATAGTACTAATACTACTACTACTACAAGAACAACCACTACTACTTCTACAAGTACAACCACAACTACTACTACAAGAATAACCCCTACTACTACTAGAAGAACAACCGCTGCTTCTCCTATTACTACTACTACTACGAGAACAACCACTACTACTACTACTACAAGTACAACAATTTCTACTACTACAAGAACAACCACTACTACTTCTACAAGAACAACAACTACAACTACCACTACTAAAACTACAAGAACAACCACTACTACTACAACAACAACCACCACTACTACTACTGCTACTACAAGAACAACCGCTACTACTGCTACTACTACTACTACTACTACAAGAACAGCCACTACTACTACTACAAAAACAACCACTACTTCTCCTCCTACTACTACTACTATTACTACAAGAACAACCACTACTACTTCTAAAAGTACAACCACAACTACTACTACAAGAACAACCCCTACTACTGCTACAAGAACAACCACTGCTTCTCCTACTACTACTTCTACTACAAGAACAACCACTACTACTAGTAGTATTACAAGAAAAACCACTACTACTACTACAAGAACAACTACTACTAATACTATTACAAGTACAACCACTACTACTACCAGAACAACCACTACTACTACTACAAGAGAAACCACTACTACTACTACTACAAGAAGAACCACTACTACTACTACTAGCATTACAACAACAACCAGGACTACCACTACAAGAACAAACACTACTACTTCCAGAAGTAAAACCACTACTACTACTACTACAAGAAAAACCACCACCACGACTACTACTACAAGAACAACCACTACTACTACTAATAATACTACAAGTACAACCACTACTACTACTAAAAGAACAACCCCTACTACTACTACAAGAACAACCACTGCTTCTCCTACTACTAATATTACAAGAACAACAACTACATCTACTACTACTGCTACTACAAGAACAAACACTACTACTACTACTACAAGAACAACCACTACTACTACTACTACTACTACAAGTAGAACCACTACTACTACTACAAGAACAACCACTGCTTCTCCTACTACTAATATTACAAGAACAACCACTACAACTACTACTATTGCTACTACAATAACAAACACTACTACTACTATTAAAAGAACAACTACTACTACTACTACTACTACTACTACTACAAGAACAACCACTACTACTACTACAAGAACAGCCACTACTACTACTACAAGAACAGCCACTACAGCTAGTACAAGTATTACAAGAAAAACCACTACTACTACTAAAAGAACAACCACTACAACTACCACTACTACCAATACAAGAACAACCGCTACTAATGCTAGTATAACAAGAACAACCAGTACTACTACTACAAGAACAACCACTACTACTACTAATAATACTACAGTACAACCACTACCACTACTAAACGAACAACCCCTACTACTACTACAAGGACAACCACTGCTTCTCCTACTACTAATATTACAAGAACAACCACTACATCTACTACTATTGCTACTACAATAACAAACACTACTACTACTACTACAAGAACAACTACTACTACTACTACTACTACTACAAGAACAACCACTACTACTACTACAAGAACAACCACTACTACTACTACAAGAACAACCACTACTAATAATAGTACTAATACTACTACTACTACAAGAACAAACACTACTACTTCTACAAGTACAACCACAACTACTACTACAAGAATAACCCCTACTACTAATAGAAGAACAACCACTGCTTCTCCAATTACTACTACTACTACAAGAACAACCACTACTAGTACTACTAGCATTACAACAACAACCAGGACTACCACTACAAGAACAAACACTACTACTTCCAGAAGTAAAACCACTACTACTACTACTACTACTACAAGAACAACCACCACCACGACTACTACTACAAGAACAACCACTACTACTACTACTAATACTACAAGTACAACCACTACTACTACTAAAAGAACAACCCCTACTACTACTACAAGAACAACCACTGCTTCTCCTACTACTAATATTACAAGAACAACCACTACATCTACTACTACTGCTACTACAAGAACAAACACTACTACTACTACTACAAGAACAACCACTACTACTACTACTACTACTACAAGTAGAACCACTACTACTACTACAAGAACAACCACTGCTTCTCCTACTACTAATATTACAAGAACAACCACTACAACTACTACTATTGCTACTACAATAACAAACACTACTACTACTACTACTACAAGAACAACTACTACTACTACTACTACTACTACAAGAACAACCACTACTACTACTACAAGAACAGCCACTACTACTACTACAAGAACAGCCACTACAGCTAGTACAAGTATTACAAGAAAAACCACTACTACTACTACAAGAACAACTACTACTAATACTATTACAAGTACAACCACTACTACTACCAGAACAACCACTACTACTACTACAAGAGAAACCACTACTACTACAAGAACAACCACTACTACTACTACTAGCATTACAACAACAACCAGGACTACCACTACAAGAACAAACACTACTACTTCCAGATGAAAAACCACTACTACTACTACTACTACAAGAAAAACCACCACCACGACTACTACTATAAGAACAACCACTACTACTACTACTAATACTACAGTACAACCACTACTACTACTAAACGAACAACCCCTACTACTACTACAAGAACAACCACTGCTTCTCCTACTACTAATATTACAAGAACAACCACTACATCTAGTACTACTGCTACTACAATAACAACCACTACTACTACTACTACAAGAACAACCACTACTACTACTACAAGAACAACCAGTACTACTACTACAAGAACAGCCACTACAGCTAGTACAAGTATTACAAGAACAACCACTACTACTACTACAAGAAGAACCACTACTACTACTACAAGAACAACAACTACAACTACCACTACTACCAATACAAGAACAACCGCTACTACTGCTAGTATAACAAGAACAACCAGTACTACTACTACAAGAACAACCACTACTACTACTACTTCTAGAAGAACAACAACTACTACTACTACTACTACAAGAAACCACTATTACTTCTGCTACTACTGCAAGAACAACCACTACTACTACTACAAGAACAACCACTACTTCTCCTACTACTACTACTACTTCTACAAGAACAACCACTACTACTACTACTACTAAAACTACTGCAAGAACAACCACTACTACTACTACAAGAACAACCACTACTACTAATAGTACTAATACTACTACTACTACAAGAACAACCACTACTACTTCTACAAGTACAACCACAACTACTACTACAAGAATAACCCCTACTACTACTAGAAGAACAACCGCTGCTTCTCCTATTACTACTACTACTACGAGAACAACCACTACTACTACTACTACAAGTACAACAATTTCTACTACTACAAGAACAACCACTACTACTTCTACAAGAACAACAACTACAACTACCACTACTAAAATTACAAGAACAACCACTACTACTACAACAACAACCACCACTACTACTACTGCTACTACAAGAACAACCGCTACTACTGCTACTACTACTACTACTACAAGAACAACCACTACTACTACTACAAAAACAACCACTACTTCTCCTACTACTACTACTACTACTACTACAAGAACAACCACTACTACTACTAGTACTACAAGAACAGCCACTACTACTACTACTACTACTACTACTACTACTACTACTACTACAAGAACAACCACTACTACTTCTAAAAGTACAACCACAACTACTACTACAAGAACAACCCCTACTACTGCTACAAGAACAACCACTGCTTCTCCTACTACTACTTCTACTACAAGAACAACCACTACTACTAGTAGTATTACAAGAAAAACCACTACTACTACTACAAGAACAACTACTACTAATACTATTACAAGTACAACCACTACTACTACCAGAACAACCACTACTACTACTACAAGAGAAACCACTACTACTACTACTACAAGAACAACCAGTACTACTACTACTAGCATTACAACAACAACCAGGAGGACCACTACAAGAACAAACACTACTACTTCCAGAAGTAAAACCACTACTACTACTACTACAAGAAAAACCACCACCACGACTACTACTACAAGAACAACCACTACTGCTACTAATAATACTACAAGTACAACCACTACTACTACTAAAAGAACAACCCCTACTACTACTACAAGAACAACCACTGCTTCTCCTACTACTAATATTACAAGAACAACCACTACATCTACTACTACTGCTACTACAAGAACAAACACTACTACTACTACTACAAGAACAACCACTACTACTACTACTACTACTACAAGTAGAACCACTACTACTACTACAAGAACAACCACTACTAATACTACAAGAACAGCCACTACAACTACTACACGTATTACAAGAAAAACCACTACTCTACTACAAGAACAACCACTACTACTACTACAAGAACAACCACGACTACTACTACAAGAACAGCCACTACAACTAGTACAAGTATTACAAGAAAAACCACTACTACTACTACAAGAACAATCACTACTACTACTACAAGAACAACCACTACAACTACCACTACTACCAATACAAGAACAACCGCTACTACTGCTAGTATTACAAGAACAACCAGTACTACTACTACAAGAACAACCACTACTACTACTACTACTAGAAGAACAACAACTACTACTACTACTACTACAAGAAACCACTACTACTTCTTCTACTACTACAAGAACAACCACTATTACTACTACAAGAACAACCACTACTTCTCCTACTACTACTACTACTTCTACAAGAAGAACCACTACTACTACTACTACTAAAACTACTGCAAGAACAACCACTACTACTACAAGAACAACCACTACTAATAATAGTACTAATACTACTACTACTACAAGAACAACCACTACTACTTCTACAAGTACAACCACAACTACTACTACAAGAATAACCCCTACTACTACTAGAAGAACAACCACTGCTTCTCCAATTACTACTACTACTACAAGAACAACCACTACTACTACTACTAGCATTACAACAACAACCAGGACTACCACTACAAGATCAAACACTACTACTTCCAGAAGTAAAACCACTACTACTACTACTACTACTACAAGAACAACCACGACCACGACTACTACTACAAGAACAACCACTACTACTACTACTAATACTACAAGTACAACCACTACTACTACTAAAAGAACAACCCCTACTACTACTACAAGAACAACCACTGCTTCTCCTACTACTAATATTACAAGAACAACCACTACATCTACTACTACTGCTACTACAAGAACAAACACTACTACTACTACTACAAGAACAACCACTACTACTACTACTACTACTACAAGTAGAACCACTACTACTACTACAAGAACAACCACTGCTTCTCCTACTACTAATATTACAAGAACAACCACTACAACTACTACTATTGCTACTACAATAACAAACACTACTACTACTACTACAAGAACAACTACTACTACTACTACTACTACTACAAGAACAACCACTACTACTACTACAAGAACAGCCACTGCTACTACTACAAGAACAGCCACTACAGCTAGTACAAGTATTACAAGAAAAACCACTACTACTACTACAAGAACAACCACTACTACTACTACTACAAGAACAACCACTACAAATACCACTACTACCAATACAAGAACAACCGCTACTACTGTCAGAATTACAAGAACAACCAGTACTACTACTACAAGAACAACCACTACTACTACTACTACTAGAAGAACAACAACTACTACTACAAGAAACCACTATTACTTCTGCTACTACTACAAGAACAACCACTACTACTACTACTACAAGAACAACCACTTCTTCTCCTACTACTACTACTACAAGAACAACCACTACTACTACTAGTACTACAAGAACAGCCACTACTACTACTACTACTACTAGTTGTAGTACTACAAGAACAACCACTACTACTACAAGAACAACCACTACTACTATTACTATTACTACTACTACTACTACTACAAGAACAACCCCTACTACTACTACAAGAACAGCCACTACAGCTAGTGCAAGTATTACAAGAACAACCACTACTACTACTACAAGAACAACCACTACAACTACCACTACTACCAATACAAGAACAACCGCTACTACTGCTAGTATTACAAGAACAACCAGTACTATACTACAAGAACAACCACTACTACTACTACTTCTAGAAGAACAACAACTACTACTACAAGAAACCACTATTACTTCTGCTACTACTGCAAGAACAACCACTACTACTACTACAAGAACAACCACTACTTCTCCTACTACTACTACTACTTCTACAAGAACAACCACTACTACTACTACTACTAAAACTACTGAAAGAACAACCACTACTACTACTACAAGAACAACCACTACTACTAATAGTACTAATACTACTACTACTACAAGAACAACCACTACTACTTCTACAAGTACAACCACAACTACTACTACAAGAATAACCCCTACTACTACTAGAAGAACAACCGCTGCTTCTCCTATTACTACTACTACTACGAGAACAACCACTACTACTACTACTACTACAAGTACAACAATTTCTACTACTACAAGAACAACCACTACTACTTCTACAAGAACAACAACTACAACTACCACTACTAAAACTACAAGAACAACCACTACTACTACAACAACAACCACCACTACTACTACTGCTACTACAAGAACAACCGCTACTACTGCTACTACTACTACTACTACTACAAGAACAACCACTACTACTACTACAAGAACAACCACTACTTCTCCAACTACTACTACTACTACTACTACTAGAACAACCACTACTACTACTAGTACTACAAGAACAGCCACTACTACTACTACTACTACTACTACTACTACTACAAGAACAACCACAACTACTACTACAAGAACAGCCACTACAACTAGTACAAGTATTACAAGAAAAACCACTACTACTACTACAAGAACAACCACTACTACTACTACAAGAACAACCACTACAACTACCACTACTACCAATACAAGAACAACTGCTACTACTGCTAGTATTACAAGAACAACCAGTACTACTACTACAAGAACAACCACTACTACTACTACTACTAGAAGAACAACAACTACTACTGCTACTACTACAAGAAACCACTACTACTTCTTCTACTACTACAAGAACAACCACTATTACTACTACAAGAACAACCACTACTTCTCCTACTACTACTACTACTTCTACAAGAAGAACCACTACTACTACTACTACTAAAACTACTGCAAGAACAACCACTACTACTACTACAAGAACAACCACTACTAATAATAGTACTAATACTACTACTACTACAAGAACAACCACTACTACTTCTACAAGTACAACCACAACTACTACTACAAGAATAACCCCTACTACTACTAGAAGAACAACCACTGCTTCTCCAATTACTACTACTACTACAAGAACAACCACTACTACTACTACTAGCATTACAACAACAACCAGGACTACCACTACAAGAACAAACACTACTACTTCCAGAAGTAAAACCACTACTACTACTACTACTACTACAAGAACAACCACCACCACGACTACTACTACAAGAACAACCACTACTACTACTACTAATACTACAAGTACAACCACTACTACTACTAAAAGAACAACCCCTACTACTACTACAAGAACAACCACTGCTTCTCCTACTACTAATATTACAAGAACAACCACTACATCTACTACTACTGCTACTACAAGAACAAACACTACTACTACTACTACAAGAACAACCACTACTACTACTACTACTACTACAAGTAGAACCACTACTACTACTACAAGAACAACCACTGCTTCTCCTACTACTAATATTACAAGAACAACCACTACAACTACTACTATTGCTACTACAATAACAAACACTACTACTACTACTACAAGAACAACTACTACTACTACTACTACTACTACAAGAACAACCACTACTACTACTACAAGAACAGCCACTACTACTACTACAAGAACAGCCACTACAGCTAGTACAAGTATTACAAGAAAAACCACTACTACTACTACAAGAACAACCACTACTACTACTACAAGAACAACCACTACAACTACCACTACTACCAATACAAGAACAACCGCTACTACTGCCAGATTACAAGAACAACCAGTACTACTACTACAAGAACAACCACTACTACTACTACTAATTGAAGAACAACAACTACTACTACAAGAAACCACTATTACTTCTGCTACTACTACAAGAACAACCACTACTACTACTACTACAAGAACAACCACTTCTTCTCCTACTACTACTACTACAAGAACAACCACTACTACTACTAGTACTACAAGAACAGCCACTACTACTACTACTACTACTACTAGTATTACTACAAGAACAACCACTACTACTACAAAACCAACCACTACTACTATTACTATTACTACTACTACTACTACTACAAGAACAACCACTACTACTTCTAAAAGTACAACCACAGCTACTACTACAAGAACAACCCCTACTACTGCTACAAGAACAACCACTGCTTCTCCTACTACTACTTCTACTACAAGAACAACCACTACTACTAGTAGTATTACAAGAAAAACCACTACTACTACTACAAGAACAACTACTACTAATACTATTACAAGTACAACCACTACTACTACCAGAACAACCACTACTACTACTACAAGAGAAACCACTACTACTACAAGAACAACCACTACTACTACTACTAGCATTACAACAACAACCAGGACTACCACTACAAGAACAAACACTACTACTTCCAGATGAAAAACCACTACTACTACTACAAGAAAAACCACCACCACGACTACTACTACAAGAACAACCACTACTACTACTAATAATACTACAGTACAACCACTACTACTACTAAACGAACAACCCCTACTACTACTACAAGAACAACCACTGCTTCTCCTACTACTAATATTACAAGAACAACCACTACATCTAGTACTACTGCTACTACAATAACAAACACTACTACTACTACTACAATAACAACCACTACTACTACTACTACAAGAACAACCACTACTACTACTACAAGAACAACCACTACTACTACTACAAGAACATCCACTACAGCTAGTACAAGTATTACAAGAACAACCACTACTACTACTACAAGAACAACCACTGCTTCTCCTACTACTAATATTACAAGAACAACCACTACAACTACTACTATTGCTACTACAATAACAAACACTACTACTACTACTACAAGAACAACTACTACTACTACTACTACTACTACAAGAACAACCACTACTACTACTACAAGAACAGCCACTACTACTACTACAAGAACAGCCACTACAGCTAGTACAAGTATTACAAGAAAAACCACTACTACTACTACAAGAACAACCACTACTACTACTACAAGAACAACCACTACAACTACCACTACTACCAATACAAGAACAACCGCTACTACTGTCAGAATTACAAGAACAACCAGTACTACTACTACAAGAACAACCACTACTACTACTACTACTAGAAGAACAACAACTACTACTACAAGAAACCACTATTACTTCTGCTACTACTACAAGAACAACCACTACTACTACTACTACAAGAACAACCACTTCTTCTCCTACTACTACTACTACAAGAACAACCACTACTACTACTAGTACTACAAGAACAGCCACTACTACTACTACTACTACTACTACTACTAGTAGTACTACAAGAACAACCACTACTACTACAAGAACAAGCACTACTACTATTACTATTACTACTACTACTACTACTACAAGAACAACCACTACTACTTCTAAAAGTACAACCACAGCTACTACTACAAGAACAACCCCTACTACTGCTACAAGAACAACCACTGCTTCTCCTACTACAACTTCTACTACAAGAACAACCACTACTACTAGTAGTATTACAAGAAAAACCACTACTACTACTACAAGAACAACTACTACTAATACTATTACAAGTACAACCACTACTACTACCAGAACAACCACTACTACTACTACAAGAGAAACCATTACTACTACAAGAACAACCACTACTACTACTACTAGCATTACAACAACAACCAGGACTACCACTACAAGAACAAACACTACTACTTCCAGATGAAAAACCACTACTACTACTACTACAAGAAAAACCACCACGACGACTACTACTACAAGAACAACCACTACTACTACTAATAATACTACAGTACAACCACTACTACTACTAAACGAACAACCCCTACTACTACTACAAGAACAACCACTGCTTCTCCTACTACTAATATTACAAGAACAACCACTACATCTAGTACTACTGCTACTACAATAACAAACACTACTACTACTACTACAATAACAACCACTACTACTACTACTACTACAAGAACAACCACTACTACTACTACAAGAACAACCACTACTACTAGTACAATAACAGCCACTACAGCTAGTACAAGTATTACAAGAACAACCACTACTACTACTACAAGAACAACCACTACAACTACCACTACTACCAATACAAGAACAACTGCTACTACTGCTAGTATAACAAGAACAACCAGTACTACTACTACAAGAACAACCACTACTACTACTACTTCTAGAAGAACAACAACTACTACTACTACTACTACAAGAAACCACTATTAGTTCTGCTACTACTGCAAGAACAACCACTACTACTACTACAAGAACAACCACTACTTCTCCTACTACTACTACTACTTCTACAAGAACAACCACTACTACTACTACTACTAAAACTACTGCAAGAACAACCACTACTACTACTACAAGAACAACCACTACTACTAATAGTACTAATACTACTACTACTACAAGAACAACCACTACTACTTCTACAAGTACAACCACAACTACTACTACAAGAATAACCCCTACTACTACTAGAAGAACAACCGCTGCTTTTCCTATTACTACTACTACTACGAGAACAACAACTACTACTACTACTACTACAAGTACAACAATTTCTACTACTACAAGAACAACCACTACTACTTCTACAAGAACAACAACTACAACTACCACTACTAAAACTACAAGAACAACCACTACTACTACAACAACAACCACCACTACTACTACTGCTACTACAAGAACAACCGCTACTACTGCTACTACTACTACTACTACTACTACAAGAACAACCACTACTACTACTACAAGAACAACCACTACTTCTCGTACTACTACTACTACTACTACTACAAGAACAACCACTACTACTACTAGTACTACAAGAACAGCCACTACTACTACTACTACTACTACTACTACTACTACTACAAGAACAACCACAACTACTACTACAAGAACAGCCACTACAACTAGTACAAGTATTACAAGAAAAACCACTACTACTACTACAAGAACAACCACTACTACTACTACAAGAACAACCACTACAACTACCACTACTACCAATACAAGAACAACCGCTACTACTGCTAGTATTACAAGAACAACCAGTACTACTACTACAAGAACAACCACTACTACTACTACTAGCATTACAACAACAACCAGGACTACCACTACAAGAACAAACACTACTACTTCCAGAAGTAAAACCACTACTACTACTACTACTACTACAAGAACAACCACCACCACGACTACTACTACAAGAACAACCACTACTACTACTACTAATACTACAAGTACAACCACTACTACTACTAAAAGAACAACCCCTACTACTACTACAAGAACAACCACTGCTTCTCCTACTACTAATGTTACAAGAACAACCACTACATCTACTACTACTGCTACTACAAGAACAAACACTACTACTACTACTACAAGAACAACCACTACTACTACTACTACTACTACAAGTAGAACCACTACTACTACTACAAGAACAACCACTGCTTCTCCTACTACTAATATTACAAGAACAACCACTACAACTACTACTATTGCTACTACAATAACAAACACTACTACTACTATTAAAAGAACAACTACTACTACTACTACTACTACTACTACTACAAGAACAGCCACTACTACTACTACAAGAACAGCCACTACAGCTAGTACAAGTATTACAAGAAAAACCACTACTACTACTACAAGAACAACCACTACTACTACTACAAGAACAACCACTACAACTACCACTACTACCAATACAAGAACAGCCGCTACTACTGCCAGAATTACAAGAACAACCAGTACTACTACTACAAGAACAACCACTACTACTACTACTACTAGAAGAACAACAACTACTACTACAAGAAACCACTATTACTTCTGCTACTACTACAAGAACAACCACTACTACTACTACTACAAGAACAACCACTTCTTCTCCTACTACTACTACTACAAGAACAACCACTACTACTACTAGTACTACAAGAACAGCCACTACTACTACTACTACTACTACTACTACTACTACTAGTATTACTACAAGAACAACCACTACTACTACAAGAACAACCACTACTACTATTACTATTACTACTACTACTACTACTACAAGAACCACTACTACTTCTAAAAGTAGAACCACAGCTACTACTACAAGAACAACCCCTACTACTGCTACAAGAACAACCACTGCTTCTCCTACTACTACTTCTAATACAAGAACAACCACTACTAGTAGTAGTATTACAAGAAAAACCACTACTACTACTACAAGAACAACTACTACTAATACTATTACAAGTACAACCACTACTACTACCAGAACAACCACTACTACTACTACAAGAGAAACCACTACTACTACAAGAACAACCACTACTACTACTACTAGCATTACAACAACAACCAGGACTACCACTACAAGAACAAACACTACTACTTCCAGATGAAAAACCACTACTACTACTACTACTACAAGAAAAACCACCACCACGACTACTACTATAAGAACAACCACTACTACTACTACTAATACTACAGTACAACCACTACTACTACTAAACGAACAACCCCTACTACTACTACAAGAACAACCACTGCTTCTCCTACTACTAATATTACAAGAACAACCACTACATCTAGTACTACTGCTACTACAATAACAACCACTACTACTACTACTACAATAACAACCACTACTACTACTACTACAAGAACAACCACTACTACTACTACAAGAACAACCACTACTACTACTACAAGATCAGCCACTACAGCTAGTACAAGTATTACAAGAACAACCACTACTACTACTACAAGAACAACCACTACTACTACTACAAGAACAACCACTACAACTACCACTACTACCAATACAAGAACAACCGCTACTACTGCTAGTATAACAAGAACAACCAGTACTACTACTACAAGAACAACCACTACTACTACTACTTCTAGAAGAACAACAACTACTACTACTACTACTACAAGAAACCACTATTACTTCTGCTACTACTGCAAGAACAACCACTACTACTACTACAAGAACAACCACTACTTCTCCTACTACTACTACTACTTCTACAAGAACAACCACTACTACTACTACTAAAACTACTGCAAGAACAACCACTACTACTACTACAAGAACAACCACTACTACTAATAGTACTAATACTACTACTACTACAAGAACAACCACTACTACTTCTACAAGTACAACCACAACTACTACTACAAGAATAACCCCTACTACTACTAGAAGAACAACCGCTGCTTCTCCTATTACTACTACTACTACGAGAACAACCACTACTACTACTACTACAAGTACAACAATTTCTACTACTACAAGAACAACCACTACTACTTCTACAAGAACAACAACTACAACTACCACTACTAAAACTACAAGAACAACCACTACTACTACAACAACCACCACTACTACTACTGCTACTACAAGAACAACCGCTACTACTGCTACTACTACTACTACTACCACAAGAACAGCCACTACTACTACTACAAAAACAACCACTACTTCTCCTACTACTACTACTACTACTACTACAAGAACAACCACTACTACTTCTAAAAGTACAACCACAACTACTACTACAAGAACAACCCCTACTACTGCTACAAGAACAACCACTGCTTCTCCTACTACTACTTCTACTACAAGAACAACCACTACTACTAGTAGTATTACAAGAAAAACCACTACTGCTACTACAAGAACAACTACTACTAATACTATTACAAGTACAACCACTACTACTACCAGAACAACCACTACTACTACTACAAGAGAAACCACTACTACTACTACTACAAGAACAACCACTACTACTACTACTAGCATTACAACAACAACCAGGACTACCACTACAAGAACAAACACTACTACTTCCAGAAGTAAAACCACTACTACTACTACTACAAGAAAAACCACCACCACGACTACTACTACAAGAACAACCACTACTACTACTAATAATACTACAAGTACAACCACTACTACTACTAAAAGAACAACCCCTACTACTACAAGAACAACCACTGCTTCTCCTACTACTAATATTACAAGAACAACCACTACATCTACTACTACTGCTACTACAAGAACAAACACTACTACTACTACTACAAGAACAACCACCACTACTACTACTACTACTACTACAAGTAGAACCACTACTACTACTACAAGAACAACCACTACTAATACTACAAGAACAGCCACTACAACTACTACACGTATTACAAGAAAAACCACTACTCTACTACAAGAACAACCACTACTACTACTACAAGAACAACCACAACTACTACTACAAGAACAGCCACTACAACTAGTACAAGTATTACAAGAAAAACCACTACTACTACTACAAGAACAACCACTACTACTACTACAAGAACAACCACTACAACTACCACTACTACCAATACAAGAACAACCGCTACTACTGCTAGTATTACAAGAACAACCAGTACTACTACTACAAGAACAACCACTACTACTACTACTACTAGAAGAACAACAACTACTACTACTACTACTACAAGAAACCACTACTACTTCTTCTACTACTACAAGAACAACCACTATTACTACTACAAGAACAACCACTACTTCTCCTACTACTACTACTACTTCTACAAGAAGAACCACTACTACTACTACTAAAACTACTGCAAGAACAACCACTACTACTACAAGAACAACCACTACTAATAATAGTACTAATACTACTACTACTACAAGAACAACCACTACTACTTCTACAAGTACAACCACAACTACTACTACAAGAATAACCCCTACTACTACTAGAAGAACAACCACTGCTTCTCCAATTACTACTACTACTACAAGAACAACCACTACTACTACTACTAGCATTACAACAACAACCAGGACTACCACTACAAGAACAAACACTACTACTTCCAGAAGTAAAACCACTACTACTACTACTACTACTACTACAAGAACAACCACCACCACGACTACTACTACAAGAACAACCACTACTACTACTACTAATACTACAAGTACAACCACTACTACTACTAAAAGAACAAACCCTACTACTACTACAAGAACAACCACTGCTTCTCCTACTACTAATATTACAAGAACAACCACTACATCTACTACTACTGCTACTGCAAGAACAAACACTACTACTACTACTACAAGAACAACCACTACTACTACTACAAGAACAACCACTACAACTACCACTACTACCAATACAAGAACAACCGCTACTACTGCCAGAATTACAAGAACAACCAGTACTACTACTACAAGAACAACCACTACTACTACTACTACTAGAAGAACAACTACTACTACAAGAAACCACTATTACTTCTGCTACTACTACAAGAACAACCACTACTACTACTGCTACAAGAACAAACACTTCTTCTCCTACTACTACTACTACAAGAACAACCACTACTACTACTAGTACTACAAGAACAGCCACTACTACTACTACTACTACTACTACTACTACTACTAGTATTACTACAAGAACAACCACTACTACTACAAGAACAACCACTACTACTATTACTATTACTACTACTACTACTACTACAAGAACAACCACTACTACTTCTAAAAGTACAACCACAGCTACTACTACAAGAACAACCCCTACTACTGCTACAAGAACAACCACTGCTTCTCCTACTACTACTTCTACTACAAGAACAACCACTACTACTAGTAGTATTACAAGAAAAAACACTACTACTACTACAAGAACAACTACTACTAATACTATTACAAGTACAACCACTACTACTACCAGAACAACCACTACTACTACTACAAGAGAAACCACTACTACTACAAGAACAACCACTACTACTACTACTAGCATTACAACAACAACCAGGACTACCACTACAAGAACAAACACTACTACTTCCAGATGAAAAACCACTACTACTACTACTACTACTACAAGAAAAACCACCACCACGACTACTACTATAAGAACAACCACTACTACTACTACTAATACTACAGTACAACCACTACTACTACTAAACGAACAACCCCTACTACTACTACAGGAACAACCACTGCTTCTCCTACTACTAATATTACAAGAACAACCACTACATCTAGTACTACTGCTACTACAATAACAAACACTACTACTACTACTACAATAACAACCACTACTACTACTACTACAAGAACAACCACTACTACTACTACAAGAACAACCACTACTACTACTACAAGAACAGCCACTACAGCTAGTACAAGTATTACAAGAACAACCACTACTACTACTACAAGAACAACCACTACAACTACCACTACTACCAATACAAGAACAACCGCTACTACTGCTAGTATAACAAGAACAACCAGTACTACTACTACAAGAACAACCACTACTACTACTACTTCTAGAAGAACAACAACTACTACTACTACTACAAGAAACCACTATTACTTCTGCTACTACTGCAAGAACAACCACTACTACTACTACAAGAACAACCACTACTTCTCCTAATACTACTACTACTTCTACAAGAACAACCACTACTACTACTACTACTAAAACTACTGCAAGAACAACCACTACTACTACTACAAGAACAACCACTACTACTACTACTAAAACTACTGCAAGAACAACCACTACTACTACTACAAGAACAACCACTACTACTAATAGTACTAATACTACTACTACTACAAGAACAACCACTACTACTTCTACAAGTACAACCACAACTACTACTACAAGAATAACCCCTACTACTACTAGAAGAACAACCGCTGCTTCTCCTATTACTACTACTACTACGAGAACAACCACTACTACTACTACTACAAGTACAACAATTTCTACTACTACAAGAACAACCACTACTACTTCTACAAGAACAACAACTACAACTACCACTACTAAAACTACAAGAACAACCACTACTACTACAACAACCACCACTACTACTACTGCTACTACAAGAACAACCGCTACTACTGCTACTACTACTACTACTACCACAAGAACAGCCACTACTACTACTACAAAAACAACCACTACTTCTCCTACTACTACTACTACTACTACTACAAGAACAACCACTACTACTTCTAAAAGTACAACCACAACTACTACTACAAGAACAACCCCTACTACTGCTACAAGAACAACCACTGCTTCTCCTACTACTACTTCTACTACAAGAACAACCACTACTACTAGTAGTATTACAAGAAAAACCACTACTACTACTACAAGAACAACTACTACTAATACTATTACAAGTACAACCACTACTACTACCAGAACAACCACTACTACTACTACAAGAGAAACCACTACTACTACTACTACAAGAACAACCACTACTACTACTACTAGCATTACAACAACAACCAGGACTACCACTACAAGAACAAACACTACTACTTCCAGAAGTAAAACCACTACTACTACTACTACAAGAAAAACCACCACCACGACTACTACTACAAGAACAACCACTACTACTACTAATAATACTACAAGTACAACCACTACTACTACTAAAAGAACAACCCCTACTACTACTACAAGAACAACCACTGCTTCTCCTACTACTAATATTACAAGAACAACCACTACATCTACTACTACTGCTACTACAAGAACAAACACTACTACTACTACTACAAGAACAACCACCACTACTACTACTACTACTACTACAAGTAGAACCACTACTACTACTACAAGAACAACCACTACTAATACTACAAGAACAGCCACTACAACTACTACACGTATTACAAGAAAAACCACTACTCTACTACAAGAACAACCACTACTACTACTACAAGAACAACCACAACTACTACTACAAGAACAGCCACTACAACTAGTACAAGTATTACAAGAAAAACCACTACTACTACTACAAGAACAACCACTACTACTACTACAAGAACAACCACTACAACTACCACTACTACCAATACAAGAACAACCGCTACTACTGCTAGTATTACAAGAACAACCAGTACTACTACTACAAGAACAACCACTACTACTACTACTACTAGAAGAACAACAACTACTACTACTACTACTACAAGAAACCACTACTACTTCTTCTACTACTACAAGAACAACCACTATTACTACTACAAGAACAACCACTACTTCTCCTACTACTACTACTACTTCTACAAGAAGAACCACTACTACTACTACTAAAACTACTGCAAGAACAACCACTACTACTACAAGAACAACCACTACTAATAATAGTACTAATACTACTACTACTACAAGAACAACCACTACTACTTCTACAAGTACAACCACAACTACTACTACAAGAATAACCCCTACTACTACTAGAAGAACAACCACTGCTTCTCCAATTACTACTACTACTACAAGAACAACCACTACTACTACTACTAGCATTACAACAACAACCAGGACTACCACTACAAGAACAAACACTACTACTTCCAGAAGTAAAACCACTACTACTACTACTACTACTACTACAAGAACAACCACCACCACGACTACTACTACAAGAACAACCACTACTACTACTACTAATACTACAAGTACAACCACTACTACTACTAAAAGAACAAACCCTACTACTACTACAAGAACAACCACTGCTTCTCCTACTACTAATATTACAAGAACAACCACTACATCTACTACTACTGCTACTGCAAGAACAAACACTACTACTACTACTACAAGAACAACCACTACTACTACTACAAGAACAACCACTACAACTACCACTACTACCAATACAAGAACAACCGCTACTACTGCCAGAATTACAAGAACAACCAGTACTACTACTACAAGAACAACCACTACTACTACTACTACTAGAAGAACAACTACTACTACAAGAAACCACTATTACTTCTGCTACTACTACAAGAACAACCACTACTACTACTGCTACAAGAACAAACACTTCTTCTCCTACTACTACTACTACAAGAACAACCACTACTACTACTAGTACTACAAGAACAGCCACTACTACTACTACTACTACTACTACTACTACTACTACTACTACTACTACTAGTATTACTACAAGAACAACCACTACTACTACAAGAACAACCACTACTACTATTACTATTACTACTACTACTACTACTACAAGAACAACCACTACTACTTCTAAAAGTACAACCACAGCTACTACTACAAGAACAACCCCTACTACTGCTACAAGAACAACCACTGCTTCTCCTACTACTACTTCTACTACAAGAACAACCACTACTACTAGTAGTATTACAAGAAAAAACACTACTACTACTACAAGAACAACTACTACTAATACTATTACAAGTACAACCACTACTACTACCAGAACAACCACTACTACTACTACAAGAGAAACCACTACTACTACAAGAACAACCACTACTACTACTACTAGCATTACAACAACAACCAGGACTACCACTACAAGAACAAACACTACTACTTCCAGATGAAAAACCACTACTACTACTACTACTACTACAAGAAAAACCACCACCACGACTACTACTATAAGAACAACCACTACTACTACTACTAATACTACAGTACAACCACTACTACTACTAAACGAACAACCCCTACTACTACTACAGGAACAACCACTGCTTCTCCTACTACTAATATTACAAGAACAACCACTACATCTAGTACTACTGCTACTACAATAACAAACACTACTACTACTACTACAATAACAACCACTACTACTACTACTACAAGAACAACCACTACTACTACTACAAGAACAACCACTACTACTACTACAAGAACAGCCACTACAGCTAGTACAAGTATTACAAGAACAACCACTACTACTACTACAAGAACAACCACTACAACTACCACTACTACCAATACAAGAACAACCGCTACTACTGCTAGTATAACAAGAACAACCAGTACTACTACTACAAGAACAACCACTACTACTACTACTTCTAGAAGAACAACAACTACTACTACTACTACAAGAAACCACTATTACTTCTGCTACTACTGCAAGAACAACCACTACTACTACTACAAGAACAACCACTACTTCTCCTAATACTACTACTACTTCTACAAGAACAACCACTACTACTACTACTACTAAAACTACTGCAAGAACAACCACTACTACTACTACAAGAACAACCACTACTACTAATAGTACTAATACTACTACTACTACAAGAACAACCACTACTACTTCTACAAGTACAACCACAACTACTACTACAAGAATAACCCCTACTACTACTAGAAGAACAACCGCTGCTTCTCCTATTACTACTACTACTACGAGAACAACCACTACTACTACTACTACAAGTACAACAATTTCTACTACTACAAGAACAACCACTACTACTTCTACAAGAACAACAACTACAACTACCACTACTAAAACTACAAGAACAACCACTACTACTACAACAACAACCACCACTACTACTACTGCTACTACAAGAACAACCGCTACTACTCCTACTACTACTACTACTACTACAAGAACAGCCACTACTACTACTACAAAAACAACCACTACTTCTCCTACTACTACTACTACTACTACTACAAGAACAACCACTACTACTTCTAAAAGTACAACCACAACTACTACTACAAGAACAACCTCTACTACTGCTACAAGAACAACCACTGCTTCTCCTACTACTACTTCTACTACAAGAACAACCACTACTACTAGTAGTATTACAAGAAAAACCACTACTACTACTACAAGAACAACTACTACTAATACTATTACAAGTACAACCACTACTACTACCAGAACAACCACTACTACTACTACAAGAGAAACCACTACTACTACTACTACAAGAACAACCACTACTACTACTACTAGCATTACAACAACAACCAGGACTAACACTACAAGAACAAACACTACTACTTCCAGAAGTAAAACCACTACTACTACTACTACAAGAAAAACCACCACCACGACTACTACTACAAGAACAACCACTACTACTACTAATAATACTACAAGTACAACCACTACTACTACTAAAAGAACAACCCCTACTACTACTACAAGAACAACCACTGCTTCTCCTACTACTAATATTACAAGAACAACCACTACATCTACTACTACTGCTACTACAAGAACAAACACTACTACTACTACTACAAGAACAACCACTACTACTACTACTACTACTACAAGTAGAACCACTACTACTACTACAAGAACAACCACTACTAATACTACAAGAACAGCCACTACAACTACTACACGTATTACAAGAAAAACCACTACTCTACTACAAGAACAACCACTTCTACTACTACAAGAACAACCACAACTACTACTACAAGAACAGCCACTACAACTAGTACAAGTATTACAAGAAAAACCACTACTACTACTACAAGAACAATCACTACTACTACTACAAGAACAACCACTACAACTACCACTACTACCAATACAAGAACAACCGCTACTACTGCTAGTATTACAAGAACAACCAGTACTACTACTACAAGAACAACCACTACTACTACTACTACTAGAAGAACAACAACTACTACTACTACTACTACAAGAAACCACTACTACTTCTTCTACTACTACAAGAACAACCACTATTACTACTACAAGAACAACCACTACTTCTCCTACTACTACTACTACTTCTACAAGAAGAACCACTACTACTACTACTACTAAAACTACTGCAAGAACAACCACTACTACTACAAGAACAAACACTACTAATAATAGTACTAATACTACTACTACTACAAGAACAACCACTACTACTTCTACAAGTACAACCACAACTACTACTACAAGAATAACCCCTACTACTACTAGAAGAACAACCACTGCTTCTCCAATTACTACTACTGCTACAAGAACAACCACTACTACTACTACTAGCATTACAACAACAACCAGGACTACCACTACAAGAACAAACACTACTACTTCCAGAAGTAAAACCACTACTACTACTACTACTACAAGAACAACCACCTCCACGACTACTACTACAAGAACAACCACTACTACTACTACTAATACTACAAGTACAACCACTACTACTACTAAAAGAACAACCCCTACTACTACTACAAGAACAACCACTGCTTGTCCTACTACTAATATTACAAGAACAACCACTACATCTACTACTACTGCTACTACAAGAACAAACACTACTACTACTACTACAAGAACAACCACTACTACTACTACTACTACTACAAGTAGAACCACTACTACTACTACAAGAACAACCACTGCTTCTCCTACTACTAATATTACAAGAACAACCACTACAACTACTACTATTGCTACTACAATAACAAACACTACTACTACTACTACAAGAACAACTACTACTACTACTACTACTACTACAAGAACAACCACTACTACTACTACAAGAACAGCCACTACTACTACTACAAGAACAGCCACTACAGCTAGTACAAGTATTACAAGAAAAACCACTACTACTACTACAAGAACAACCACTACTACTACTACAAGAACAATCACTACAACTACCACTACTACCAATACAAGAACAACCGCTACTACTGTCAGAATTACAAGAACAACCAGTACTACTACTACAAGAACAACCACTACTACTACTACTACTAGAAGAACAACAACTACTACTACAAGAAACCACTATTACTTCTGCTACTACTACAAGAACAACCACTACTACTACTACTACAAGAACAACCACTTCTTCTCCTACTACTACTACTACAAGAACAACCACTACTACTACTAGTACTACAAGAACAGCCACTACTACTACTACTACTACTAGTAGTACTACAAGAACAACCACTACTACTACAAGAACAACCACTACTACTATTACTATTACTACTACTACTACTACAAGAACAACCACTACTACTTCTACAAGTACAACCACAACTACTACTACAAGAATAACCCCTACTACTACTAGAAGAACAACCACTGCTTCTCCAATTACTACTACTACTACAAGAACAACCACTACTACTACTACTAGCATTACAACAACAACCAGGACTACCACTACAAGATCAAACACTACTACTTCCAGAAGTAAAACCACTACTACTACTACTACTACTACAAGAACAACCACGACCACGACTACTACTACAAGAACAACCACTACTACTACTACTAATACTACAAGTACAACCACTACTACTACTAAAAGAACAACCCCTACTACTACTACAAGAACAACCACTGCTTCTCCAATTACTACTACTACTACAAGAACAACCACTACTATTACTACTAGCATTACAACAACAACCAGGACTACCACTACAAGAACAAACACTACTACTTCCAGAAGTAAAACCACTACTACTACTACTACTACTACAAGAACAACCACGACCACGACTACTACTACAAGAACAACCACTACTACTACTACTAATACTACAAGTACAACCACTACTACTACTAAAAGAACAACCCCTACTACTACTACAAGAACAACCACTGCTTCTCCTACTACTAATATTACAAGAACAACCACTACATCTACTACTACTGCTACTACAAGAACAAACACTACTACTACTACTACAAGAACAACCACTACTACTACTACTACTACTACAAGTAGAACCACTACTACTACTACAAGAACAACCACTGCTTCTCCTACTACTAATATTACAAGAACAACCACTACAACTACTACTATTGCTACTACAATAACAAACACTACTACTACTACTACAAGAACAACTACTACTACTACTACTACTACTACAAGAACAACCACCACCACGACTACTACTACAAGAACAACCACTACTACTACTACTAATACTACAAGTACAACCACTACTACTACTAAAAGAACAAACCCTACTACTACTACAAGAACAACCACTGCTTCTCCTACTACTAATATTACAAGAACAACCACTACATCTACTACTACTGCTACTGCAAGAACAAACACTACTACTACTACTACAAGAACAACCACTACTACTACTACAAGAACAACCACTACAACTACCACTACTACCAATACAAGAACAACCGCTACTACTGCCAGAATTACAAGAACAACCAGTACTACTACTACAAGAACAACCACTACTACTACTACTACTAGAAGAACAACTACTACTACAAGAAACCACTATTACTTCTGCTACTACTACAAGAACAACCACTACTACTACTGCTACAAGAACAAACACTTCTTCTCCTACTACTACTACTACAAGAACAACCACTACTACTACTAGTACTACAAGAACAGCCACTACTACTACTACTACTACTACTACAACTACTACTACTACTACTACTACTACTAGTATTACTACAAGAACAACCACTACTACTACAAGAACAACCACTACTACTATTACTATTACTACTACTACTACTACTACAAGAACAACCACTACTACTTCTAAAAGTACAACCACAGCTACTACTACAAGAACAACCCCTACTACTGCTACAAGAACAACCACTGCTTCTCCTACTACTACTTCTACTACAAGAACAACCACTACTACTAGTAGTATTACAAGAAAAAACACTACTACTACTACAGGAACAACTACTACTAATACTATTACAAGTACAACCACTACTACTACCAGAACAACCACTACTACTACTACAAGAGAAACCACTACTACTACAAGAACAACCACTACTACTACTACTAGCATTACAACAACAACCAGGACTACCACTACAAGAACAAACACTACTACTTCCAGATGAAAAACCACTACTACTACTACTACTACTACAAGAAAAACCACCACCACGACTACTACTATAAGAACAACCACTACTACTACTACTAATACTACAGTACAACCACTACTACTACTAAACGAACAACCCCTACTACTACTACAGGAACAACCACTGCTTCTCCTACTACTAATATTACAAGAACAACCACTACATCTAGTACTACTGCTACTACAATAACAAACACTACTACTACTACTACAATAACAACCACTACTACTACTACTACAAGAACAACCACTACTACTACTACAAGAACAACCACTACTACTACTACAAGAACAGCCACTACAGCTAGTACAAGTATTACAAGAACAACCACTACTACTACTACAAGAACAACCACTACAACTACCACTACTACCAATACAAGAACAACCGCTACTACTGCTAGTATAACAAGAACAACCAGTACTACTACTACAAGAACAACCACTACTACTACTACTTCTAGAAGAACAACAACTACTACTACTACTACAAGAAACCACTATTACTTCTGCTACTACTGCAAGAACAACCACTACTACTACTACAAGAACAACCACTACTTCTCCTAATACTACTACTACTTCTACAAGAACAACCACTACTACTACTACTACTAAAACTACTGCAAGAACAACCACTACTACTACTACAAGAACAACCACTACTACTAATAGTACTAATACTACTACTACTACAAGAACAACCACTACTACTTCTACAAGTACAACCACAACTACTACTACAAGAATAACCCCTACTACTACTAGAAGAACAACCGCTGCTTCTCCTATTACTACTACTACTACGAGAACAACCACTACTACTACTACTACAAGTACAACAATTTCTACTACTACAAGAACAACCACTACTACTTCTACAAGAACAACAACTACAACTACCACTACTAAAACTACAAGAACAACCACTACTACTACAACAACAACCACCACTACTACTACTGCTACTACAAGAACAACCGCTACTACTCCTACTACTACTACTACTACTACAAGAACAGCCACTACTACTACTACAAAAACAACCACTACTTCTCCTACTACTACTACTACTACTACTACTACAAGAACAACCACTACTACTTCTAAAAGTACAACCACAACTACTACTACAAGAACAACCTCTACTACTGCTACAAGAACAACCACTGCTTCTCCTACTACTACTTCTACTACAAGAACAACCACTACTACTAGTAGTATTACAAGAAAAACCACTACTACTACTACAAGAACAACTACTACTAATACTATTACAAGTACAACCACTACTACTACCAGAACAACCACTACTACTACTACAAGAGAAACCACTACTACTACTACTACAAGAACAACCACTACTACTACTACTAGCATTACAACAACAACCAGGACTACCACTACAAGAACAAACACTACTACTTCCAGAAGTAAAACCACTACTACTACTACTACAAGAAAAACCACCACCACGACTACTACTACAAGAACAACCACTACTACTACTAATAATACTACAAGTACAACCACTACTACTACTAAAAGAACAACCCCTACTACTACTACAAGAACAACCACTGCTTCTCCTACTACTAATATTACAAGAACAACCACTACATCTACTACTACTGCTACTACAAGAACAAACACTACTACTACTACTACAAGAACAACCACTACTACTACTACTACTACTACAAGTAGAACCACTACTACTACTACAAGAACAACCACTACTAATACTACAAGAACAGCCACTACAACTACTACACGTATTACAAGAAAAACCACTACTCTACTACAAGAACAACCACTTCTACTACTACAAGAACAACCACAACTACTACTACAAGAACAGCCACTACAACTAGTACAAGTATTACAAGAAAAACCACTACTACTACTACAAGAACAATCACTACTACTACTACAAGAACAACCACTACAACTACCACTACTACCAATACAAGAACAACCGCTACTACTGCTAGTATTACAAGAACAACCAGTACTACTACTACAAGAACAACCACTACTACTACTACTACTAGAAGAACAACAACTACTACTACTACTACTACAAGAAACCACTACTACTTCTTCTACTACTACAAGAACAACCACTATTACTACTACAAGAACAACCACTACTTCTCCTACTACTACTACTACTTCTACAAGAAGAACCACTACTACTACTACTACTAAAACTACTGCAAGAACAACCACTACTACTACAAGAACAAACACTACTAATAATAGTACTAATACTACTACTACTACAAGAACAACCACTACTACTTCTACAAGTACAACCACAACTACTACTACAAGAATAACCCCTACTACTACTAGAAGAACAACCACTGCTTCTCCAATTACTACTACTGCTACAAGAACAACCACTACTACTACTACTAGCATTACAACAACAACCAGGACTACCACTACAAGAACAAACACTACTACTTCCAGAAGTAAAACCACTACTACTACTACTACTACAAGAACAACCACCTCCACGACTACTACTACAAGAACAACCACTACTACTACTACTAATACTACAAGTACAACCACTACTACTACTAAAAGAACAACCCCTACTACTACTACAAGAACAACCACTGCTTGTCCTACTACTAATATTACAAGAACAACCACTACATCTACTACTACTGCTACTACAAGAACAAACACTACTACTACTACTACAAGAACAACCACTACTACTACTACTACTACTACAAGTAGAACCACTACTACTACTACAAGAACAACCACTGCTTCTCCTACTACTAATATTACAAGAACAACCACTACAACTACTACTATTGCTACTACAATAACAAACACTACTACTACTACTACAAGAACAACTACTACTACTACTACTACTACTACAAGAACAACCACTACTACTACTACAAGAACAGCCACTACTACTACTACAAGAACAGCCACTACAGCTAGTACAAGTATTACAAGAAAAACCACTACTACTACTACAAGAACAACCACTACTACTACTACAAGAACAACCACTACAACTACCACTACTACCAATACAAGAACAACCGCTACTACTGTCAGAATTACAAGAACAACCAGTACTACTACTACAAGAACAACCACTACTACTACTACTACTAGAAGAACAACAACTACTACTACAAGAAACCACTATTACTTCTGCTACTACTACAAGAACAACCACTACTACTACTACTACAAGAACAACCACTTCTTCTCCTACTACTACTACTACAAGAACAACCACTACTACTACTAGTACTACAAGAACAGCCACTACTACTACTACTACTACTAGTAGTACTACAAGAACAACCACTACTACTACAAGAACAAGCACTACTACTATTACTATTACTACTACTACTACTACTACAAGAACAACCACTACTACTTCTAAAAGTACAACCACAGCTACTACTACAAGAACAACCCCTACTACTGCTACAAGAACAACCACTGCATCTCCTACTACTACTTCTACTACAAGAACAACCACTACTACTAGTAGTATTACAAGAAAAACCACTACTACTACTACAAGAACAACTACTACTAATACTATTACAAGTACAACCACTACTACTACCAGAACAACCACTACTACTACTACAAGAGAAACCACTACTACTACAAGAACAACCACTACTACTACTACTAGCATTACAACAACAACCAGGACTACCACTACAAGAACAAACACTACTACTTCCAGATGAAAAACCACTACTACTACTACTACTACAAGAAAAACCACCACCACGACTACTACTACAAGAACAACCACTACTACTACTAATAATACTACAGTACAACCACTACTACTACTAAACGAACAACCCCTACTACTACTACAAGAACAACCACTGCTTCTCCTACTACTAATATTACAAGAACAACCACTACATCTAGTACTACTGCTACTACAATAACAAACACTACTACTACTACTACAATAACAACCACTACTACTACTACTACTACTACAAGAACAACCACTACTACTACTACAAGAACAACCACTACTACTACTACAAGAACAGCCACTACAGCTAGTACAAGTATTACAAGAACAACCACTACTACTACTACAAGAACAACCACTACTACTACTACAAGAACAACCACTACAACTACCACTACTACCAATACAAGAACAACCGCTACTACTGCTACTATAACAAGAACAACCAGTACTACTACTACAAGAACAACCACTACTACTACTACTTCTAGAAGAACAACTACTACTACTACTACTACTACAAGAAACCACTATTACTTCTGCTACTACTGCAAGAACAACCACTACTACTACTACAAGAACAACCACTACTACTAATAGTACTAATACTACTACTAGTACAAGAACAACCACTACTACTTCTACAAGTACAACCACAACTACTACTACAAGAATAACCCCTACTACTACTAGAAGAACAACCGCTGCTTCTCCTATTACTACTACTACTACGAGAACAACCACTACTACTTCTACAAGAACAACAACTACAACTACCACTACTAAAACTACAAGAACAAACACTACTACTTCCAGAAGTAAAACCACTACTACTACTACTACAAGAAAAACCACCACCACGACTACTACTACAAGAACAACCACTACTACTACTAATAATACTACAAGTACAACCACTACTACTACTAAAAGAACAACCCCTACTACTACTACAAGAACAACCACTGCTTCTCCTACTACTAATATTACAAGAACAACCACTACATCTACTACTACTGCTACTACAAGAACAAACACTACTACTACTACTACAAGAACAACCACTACTACTACTACTACTACTACAAGTAGAACCACTACTACTACTACAAGAACAACCACTACTAATACTACAAGAACAGCCACTACAACTACTACACGTATTACAAGAAAAACCACTACTCTACTACAAGAACAACCACTACTACTACTACAAGAACAACCACAACTACTACTACAAGAACAGCCACTACAACTAGTACAAGTATTACAAGAAAAACCACTACTACTACTACAAGAACAACCACTACTACTACTACAAGAACAACCACTACAACTACCACTACTACCAATACAAGAACAACCGCTACTACTGCTAGTATTACAAGAACAACCAGTACTACTACTACAAGAACAACCACTACTACTACTACTAATAGAAGAACAACAACTACTACTACTACTACTACAAGAAACCACTACTACTTCTTCTACTACTACAAGAACAACCACTATTACTACTACAAGAACAACCACTACTTCTCCTACTACTACTACTACTTCTACAAGAAGAACCACTACTACTACTACTACTAAAACTACTGCAAGAACAACCACTACTACTACTACAAGAACAACCATTACTAATAATAGTACTAATACTACTACTACTACAAGAACAACCACTACTACTTCTACAAGTACAACCACAACTACTACTACAAGAATAACCCCTACTACTACTAGAAGAACAACCACTGCTTCTCCAATTACTACTACTACTACAAGAACAACCACTACTACTACTACTAGCATTACAACAACAACCAGGACTACCACTACAAGATCAAACACTACTACTTCCAGAAGTAAAACCACTACTACTACTACTACTACTACAAGAACAACCACGACCACGACTACTACTACAAGAACAACCACTACTACTACTACCAATACTACAAGTACAACCACTACTACTACTAAAAGAACAACCCCTACTACTACTACAAGAACAACCACTGCTTCTCCAATTACTACTACTACTACAAGAACAACCACTACTACTACTACTAGCATTACAACAACAACCAGGACTACCACTACAAGAACAAACACTACTACTTCCAGAAGTAAAACCACTACTACTACTACTACTACTACAAGAACAACCACGACCACGACTACTACTACAAGAACAACCACTACTACTACTACTAATACTACAAGTACAACCACTACTACTACTAAAAGAACAACCCCTACTACTACTACAAGAACAACCACTGCTTCTCCTACTACTAATATTACAAGAACAACCACTACATCTACTACTACTGCTACTACAAGAACAAACACTACTACTACTACTACAAGAACAACCACTACTACTACTACTACTACTACAAGTAGAACCACTACTACTACTACAAGAACAACCACTGCTTCTCCTACTACTAATATTACAAGAACAACCACTACAACTACTACTATTGCTACTACAATAACAAACACTACTACTACTACTACAAGAACAACTACTACTACTACTACTACTACTACAAGAACAACCACTACTACTACTACAAGAACAGCCACTACTACTACTACAAGAACAGCCACTACAGCTAGTACAAGTATTACAAGAAAAACCACTACTACTACTACAAGAACAACCACTACTACTACTACAAGAACAACCACTACAACTACCACTACTACCAATACAAGAACAACCGCTACTGCTGTCAGAATTACAAGAACAACCAGTACTACTACTACAAGAACAACCACTACTACTACTACTACTAGAAGAACAACAACTACTACTACAAGAAACCACTATTACTTCTGCTACTACTACAAGAACAACCACTACTACTACTACTACAAGAACAACCACTTCTTCTCCTACTACTACTACTACAAGAACAACCACTACTACTACTAGTACTACAAGAACAGCCACTACTACTACTACTACTACTAGTAGTACTACAAGAACAACCACTACTACTACAAGAACAAGCACTACTACTATTACTATTACTACTACTACTACTACTACAAGAACAACCACTACTACTTCTAAAAGTACAACCACAGCTACTACTACAAGAACAACCCCTACTACTGCTACAAGAACAACCACTGCTTCTCCTACTACAACTTCTACTACAAGAACAACCACTACTACTAGTAGTATTACAAGAAAAACCACTACTACTACTACAAGAACAACTACTACTAATACTATTACAAGTACAACCACTACTACTACCAGAACAACCACTACTACTACTACAAGAGAAACCACTACTACTACAAGAACAACCACTACTACTACTACTAGCATTACAACAACAACCAGGACTACCACTACAAGAACAAACACTACTACTTCCAGATGAAAAACCACTACTACTACTACTACAAGAAAAACCACCACCACGACTACTACTACAAGAACAACCACTACTACTACTAATAATACTACAGTACAACCACTACTACTACTAAACGAACAACCCCTACTACTACTACAAGAACAACCACTGCTTCTCCTACTACTAATATTACAAGAACAACCACTACATCTAGTACTACTGCTACTACAATAACAAACACTACTACTACTACTACAATAACAACCACTACTACTACTACTACTACAAGAACAACCACTACTACTACTACAAGAACAACCACTACTACTAGTACAATAACAGCCACTACAGCTAGTACAAGTATTACAAGAACAACCACTACTACTACTACAAGAACAACCACTACAACTACCACTACTACCAATACAAGAACAACTGCTACTACTGCTAGTATAACAAGAACAACCAGTACTACTACTACAAGAACAACCACTACTACTACTACTTCTAGAAGAACAACAACTACTACTACTACTACTACAAGAAACCACTATTAGTTCTGCTACTACTGCAAGAACAACCACTACTACTACTACAAGAACAACCACTACTTCTCCTACTACTACTACTACTTCTACAAGAACAACCACTACTACTACTACTACTAAAACTACTGCAAGAACAACCACTACTACTACTACAAGAACAACCACTACTACTAATAGTACTAATACTACTACTACTACAAGAACAACCACTACTACTTCTACAAGTACAACCACAACTACTACTACAAGAATAACCCCTACTACTACTAGAAGAACAACCGCTGCTTTTCCTATTACTACTACTACTACGAGAACAACCACTACTACTACTACTACAAGTACAACAATTTCTACTACTACAAGAACAACCACTACTACTTCTACAAGAACAACAACTACAACTACCACTACTAAAACTACAAGAACAACCACTACTACTACAACAACAACCACCACTACTACTACTGCTACTACAAGAACAACCGCTACTACTGCTACTACTACTACTACTACTACTACAAGAACAACCACTACTACTACTACAAGAACAACCACTACTTCTCGTACTACTACTACTACTACTACTACAAGAACAACCACTACTACTACTAGTACTACAAGAACAGCCACTACTACTACTACTACTACTACTACTACTACTACTACAAGAACAACCACAACTACTACTACAAGAACAGCCACTACAACTAGTACAAGTATTACAAGAAAAACCACTACTACTACTACAAGAACAACCACTACTACTACTACAAGAACAACCACTACAACTACCACTACTACCAATACAAGAACAACCGCTACTACTGCTAGTATTACAAGAACAACCAGTACTACTACTACAAGAACAACCACTACTACTACTACTAGCATTACAACAACAACCAGGACTACCACTACAAGAACAAACACTACTACTTCCAGAAGTAAAACCACTACTACTACTACTACTACTAAAAGAACAACCACCACCACGACTACTACTACAAGAACAACCACTACTACTACTACTAATACTACAAGTACAACCACTACTACTACTAAAAGAACAACCCCTACTACTACTACAAGAACAACCACTGCTTCTCCTACTACTAATGTTACAAGAACAACCACTACATCTACTACTACTGCTACTACAAGAACAAACACTACTACTACTACTACAAGAACAACCACTACTACTACTACTACTACTACAAGTAGAACCACTACTACTACTACAAGAACAACCACTGCTTCTCCTACTACTAATATTACAAGAACAACCACTACAACTACTACTATTGCTACTACAATAACAAACACTACTACTACTATTAAAAGAACAACTACTACTACTACTACTACCACTACTACTACAAGAACAGCCACTACTACTACTACAAGAACAGCCACTACAGCTAGTACAAGTATTACAAGAAAAACCACTACTACTACTACAAGAACAACCACTACTACTACTACAAGAACAACCACTACAACTACCACTACTACCAATACAAGAACAGCCGCTACTACTGCCAGAATTACAAGAACAACCAGTACTACTACTACAAGAACAACCACTACTACTACTACTACTACTAGAAGAACAACAACTACTACTACAAGAAACCACTATTACTTCTGCTACTACTACAAGAACAACCACTACTACTACTACTACAAGAACAACCACTTCTTCTCCTACTACTACTACTACAAGAACAACCACTACTACTACTAGTACTACAAGAACAGCCACTACTACTACTACTACTACTACTACTACTAGTAGTATTACTACAAGAACAACCACTACTACTACAAGAACAACCACTACTACTATTACTATTACTACTACTACTACTACTACAAGAACCACTACTACTTCTAAAAGTAGAACCACAGCTACTACTACAAGAACAACCCCTACTACTGCTACAAGAACAACCACTGCTTCTCCTACTACTACTTCTACTACAAGAACAACCACTACTAGTAGTAGTATTACAAGAAAAACCACTACTACTACTACAAGAACAACTACTACTAATACTATTACAAGTACAACCACTACTACTACCAGAACAACCACTACTACTACTACAAGAGAAACCACTACTACTACAAGAACAACCACTACTACTACTACTAGCATTACAACAACAACCAGGACTACCACTACAAGAACAAACACTACTACTTCCAGATGAAAAACCACTACTACTACTACTACTACAAGAAAAACCACCACCACGACTACTACTATAAGAACAACCACTACTACTACTACTAATACTACAGTACAACCACTACTACTACTAAACGAACAACCCCTACTACTACTACAAGAACAACCACTGCTTCTCCTACTACTAATATTACAAGAACAACCACTACATCTAGTACTACTGCTACTACAATAACAACCACTACTACTACTACTACAATAACAACCACTACTACTACTACTACAAGAACAACCACTACTACTACTACAAGAACAACCACTACTACTACTACAAGATCAGCCACTACAGCTAGTACAAGTATTACAAGAACAACCACTACTACTACTACAAGAACAACCACTACTACTACTACAAGAACAACCACTACAACTACCACTACTACCAATACAAGAACAACCGCTACTACTGCTAGTATAACAAGAACAACCAGTACTACTACTACAAGAACAACCACTACTACTACTGCTTCTAGAAGAACAACAACTACTACTACTACTACTACAAGAAACCACTATTACTTCTGCTACTACTGCAAGAACAACCACTACTACTACTACAAGAACAACCACTACTTCTCCTACTACTACTACTACTTCTACAAGAACAACCACTACTACTACTACTAAAACTACTGCAAGAACAACCACTACTACTACTACAAGAACAACCACTACTACTAATAGTACTAATACTACTACTACTACAAGAACAACCACTACTACTTCTACAAGTACAACCACAACTACTACTACAAGAATAACCCCTACTACTACTAGAAGAACAACCGCTGCTTCTCCTATTACTACTACTACTACGAGAACAACCACTACTACTACTACTACAAGTACAACAATTTCTACTACTACAAGAACATCCACTACTACTTCTACAAGAACAACAACTACAACTACCACTACTAAAACTACAAGAACAACCACTACTACTACAACAACCACCACTACTACTACTGCTACTACAAGAACAACCGCTACTACTGCTACTACTACTACTACTACCACAAGAACAGCCACTACTACTACTACAAAAACAACCACTACTTCTCCTACTACTACTACTACTACTACTACAAGAACAACCACTACTACTTCTAAAAGTACAACCACAACTACTACTACAAGAACAACCCCTACTACTGCTACAAGAACAACCACTGCTTCTCCTACTACTACTTCTACTACAAGAACAACCACTACTACTAGTAGTATTACAAGAAAAACCACTACTACTACTACAAGAACAACTACTACTAATACTATTACAAGTACAACCACTACTACTACCAGAACAACCACTACTACTACTACAAGAGAAACCACTACTACTACTACTACAAGAACAACCACTACTACTACTACTAGCATTACAACAACAACCAGGACTACCACTACAAGAACAAACACTACTACTTCCAGAAGTAAAACCACTACTACTACTACTACAAGAAAAACCACCACCACGACTACTACTACAAGAACAACCACTACTACTACTAATAATACTACAAGTACAACCACTACTACTACTAAAAGAACAACCCCTACTACTACTACAAGAACAACCACTGCTTCTCCTACTACTAATATTACAAGAACAACCACTACATCTACTACTACTGCTACTACAAGAACAAACACTACTACTACTACTACAAGAACAACCACCACTACTACTACTACTACTACTACAAGTAGAACCACTACTACTACTACAAGAACAACCACTACTAATACTACAAGAACAGCCACTACAACTACTACACGTATTACAAGAAAAACCACTACTCTACTACAAGAACAACCACTACTACTACTACAAGAACAACCACAACTACTACTACAAGAACAGCCACTACAACTAGTACAAGTATTACAAGAAAAACCACTACTACTACTACAAGAACAACCACTACTACTACTACAAGAACAACCACTACAACTACCACTACTACCAATACAAGAACAACCGCTACTACTGCTAGTATTACAAGAACAACCAGTACTACTACTACAAGAACAACCACTACTACTACTACTACTAGAAGAACAACAACTACTACTACTACTACTACAAGAAACCACTACTACTTCTTCTACTACTACAAGAACAACCACTATTACTACTACAAGAACAACCACTACTTCTCCTACTACTACTACTACTTCTACAAGAAGAACCACTACTACTACTACTAAAACTACTGCAAGAACAACCACTACTACTACAAGAACAACCACTACTAATAATAGTACTAATACTACTACTACTACAAGAACAACCACTACTACTTCTACAAGTACAACCACAACTACTACTACAAGAATAACCCCTACTACTACTAGAAGAACAACCACTGCTTCTCCAATTACTACTACTACTACAAGAACAACCACTACTACTACTACTAGCATTACAACAACAACCAGGACTACCACTACAAGAACAAACACTACTACTTCCAGAAGTAAAACCACTACTACTACTACTACTACTACTACAAGAACAACCACCACCACGACTACTACTACAAGAACAACCACTACTACTACTACTAATACTACAAGTACAACCACTACTACTACTAAAAGAACAAACCCTACTACTACTACAAGAACAACCACTGCTTCTCCTACTACTAATATTACAAGAACAACCACTACATCTACTACTACTGCTACTGCAAGAACAAACACTACTACTACTACTACAAGAACAACCACTACTACTACTACAAGAACAACCACTACAACTACCACTACTACCAATACAAGAACAACCGCTACTACTGCCAGAATTACAAGAACAACCAGTACTACTACTACAAGAACAACCACTACTACTACTACTACTAGAAGAACAACTACTACTACAAGAAACCACTATTACTTCTGCTACTACTACAAGAACAACCACTACTACTACTGCTACAAGAACAAACACTTCTTCTCCTACTACTACTACTACAAGAACAACCACTACTACTACTAGTACTACAAGAACAGCCACTACTACTACTACTACTACTACTACTACTACTACTAGTATTACTACAAGAACAACCACTACTACTACAAGAACAACCACTACTACTATTACTATTACTACTACTACTACTACTACAAGAACAACCACTACTACTTCTAAAAGTACAACCACAGCTACTACTACAAGAACAACCCCTACTACTGCTACAAGAACAACCACTGCTTCTCCTACTACTACTTCTACTACAAGAACAACCACTACTACTAGTAGTATTACAAGAAAAAACACTACTACTACTACAAGAACAACTACTACTAATACTATTACAAGTACAACCACTACTACTACCAGAACAACCACTACTACTACTACAAGAGAAACCACTACTACTACAAGAACAACCACTACTACTACTACTAGCATTACAACAACAACCAGGACTACCACTACAAGAACAAACACTACTACTTCCAGATGAAAAACCACTACTACTACTACTACTACTACAAGAAAAACCACCACCACGACTACTACTATAAGAACAACCACTACTACTACTACTAATACTACAGTACAACCACTACTACTACTAAACGAACAACCCCTACTACTACTACAGGAACAACCACTGCTTCTCCTACTACTAATATTACAAGAACAACCACTACATCTAGTACTACTGCTACTACAATAACAAACACTACTACTACTACTACAATAACAACCACTACTACTACTACTACAAGAACAACCACTACTACTACTACAAGAACAACCACTACTACTACTACAAGAACAGCCACTACAGCTAGTACAAGTATTACAAGAACAACCACTACTACTACTACAAGAACAACCACTACAACTACCACTACTACCAATACAAGAACAACCGCTACTACTGCTAGTATAACAAGAACAACCAGTACTACTACTACAAGAACAACCACTACTACTACTACTTCTAGAAGAACAACAACTACTACTACTACTACAAGAAACCACTATTACTTCTGCTACTACTGCAAGAACAACCACTACTACTACTACAAGAACAACCACTACTTCTCCTAATACTACTACTACTTCTACAAGAACAACCACTACTACTACTACTACTAAAACTACTGCAAGAACAACCACTACTACTACTACAAGAACAACCACTACTACTACTACTAAAACTACTGCAAGAACAACCACTACTACTACTACAAGAACAACCACTACTACTAATAGTACTAATACTACTACTACTACAAGAACAACCACTACTACTTCTACAAGTACAACCACAACTACTACTACAAGAATAACCCCTACTACTACTAGAAGAACAACCGCTGCTTCTCCTATTACTACTACTACTACGAGAACAACCACTACTACTACTACTACAAGTACAACAATTTCTACTACTACAAGAACAACCACTACTACTTCTACAAGAACAACAACTACAACTACCACTACTAAAACTACAAGAACAACCACTACTACTACAACAACCACCACTACTACTACTGCTACTACAAGAACAACCGCTACTACTGCTACTACTACTACTACTACCACAAGAACAGCCACTACTACTACTACAAAAACAACCACTACTTCTCCTACTACTACTACTACTACTACTACAAGAACAACCACTACTACTTCTAAAAGTACAACCACAACTACTACTACAAGAACAACCCCTACTACTGCTACAAGAACAACCACTGCTTCTCCTACTACTACTTCTACTACAAGAACAACCACTACTACTAGTAGTATTACAAGAAAAACCACTACTACTACTACAAGAACAACTACTACTAATACTATTACAAGTACAACCACTACTACTACCAGAACAACCACTACTACTACTACAAGAGAAACCACTACTACTACTACTACAAGAACAACCACTACTACTACTACTAGCATTACAACAACAACCAGGACTACCACTACAAGAACAAACACTACTACTTCCAGAAGTAAAACCACTACTACTACTACTACAAGAAAAACCACCACCACGACTACTACTACAAGAACAACCACTACTACTACTAATAATACTACAAGTACAACCACTACTACTACTAAAAGAACAACCCCTACTACTACTACAAGAACAACCACTGCTTCTCCTACTACTAATATTACAAGAACAACCACTACATCTACTACTACTGCTACTACAAGAACAAACACTACTACTACTACTACAAGAACAACCACCACTACTACTACTACTACTACTACAAGTAGAACCACTACTACTACTACAAGAACAACCACTACTAATACTACAAGAACAGCCACTACAACTACTACACGTATTACAAGAAAAACCACTACTCTACTACAAGAACAACCACTACTACTACTACAAGAACAACCACAACTACTACTACAAGAACAGCCACTACAACTAGTACAAGTATTACAAGAAAAACCACTACTACTACTACAAGAACAACCACTACTACTACTACAAGAACAACCACTACAACTACCACTACTACCAATACAAGAACAACCGCTACTACTGCTAGTATTACAAGAACAACCAGTACTACTACTACAAGAACAACCACTACTACTACTACTACTAGAAGAACAACAACTACTACTACTACTACTACAAGAAACCACTACTACTTCTTCTACTACTACCAGAACAACCACTACTACTACTACAAGAGAAACCACTACTACTACAAGAACAACCACTACTACTACTACTAGCATTACAACAACAACCAGGACTACCACTACAAGAACAAACACTACTACTTCCAGATGAAAAACCACTACTACTACTACTACTACAAGAAAAACCACCACCACGACTACTACTACAAGAACAACCACTACTACTACTAATAATACTACAGTACAACCACTACTACTACTAAACGAACAACCCCTACTACTACTACAAGAACAACCACTGCTTCTCCTACTACTAATATTACAAGAACAACCACTACATCTAGTACTACTGCTACTACAATAACAAACACTACTACTACTACTACAATAACAACCACTACTACTACTACTACTACAAGAACAACCACTACTACTACTACAAGAACAACCACTACTACTACTACTACTAGAAGAACAACAACTACTACTACTACTACTACAAGAAACCACTACTACTTCTTCTACTACTACAAGAACAACCACTATTACTACTACAAGAACAACCACTACTTCTCCTACTACTACTACTACTTCTACAAGAAGAACCACTACTACTACTACTAAAACTACTGCAAGAACAACCACTACTACTACAAGAACAACCACTACTAATAATAGTACTAATACTACTACTACTACAAGAACAACCACTACTACTTCTACAACTACAACCACAACTACTACTACAAGAATAACCCCTACTACTACTAGAAGAACAACCACTGCTTCTCCAATTACTACTACTACTACAAGAACAACCACTACTACTACTACTAGCATTACAACAACAACCAGGACTACCACTACAAGAACAAACACTACTACTTCCAGAAGTAAAACCACTACTACTACTACTACTACTACTACAAGAACAACCACCACCACGACTACTACTACAAGAACAACCACTACTACTACTACTAATACTACAAGTACAACCACTACTACTACTAAAAGAACAAACCCTACTACTACTACAAGAACAACCACTGCTTCTCCTACTACTAATATTACAAGAACAACCACTACATCTACTACTACTGCTACTGCAAGAACAAACACTACTACTACTACTACAAGAACAACCACTACTACTACTACAAGAACAACCACTACAACTACCACTACTACCAATACAAGAACAACCGCTACTACTGCCAGAATTACAAGAACAACCAGTACTACTACTACAAGAACAACCACTACTACTACTACTACTAGAAGAACAACTACTACTACAAGAAACCACTATTACTTCTGCTACTACTACAAGAACAACCACTACTACTACTGCTACAAGAACAAACACTTCTTCTCCTACTACTACTACTACAAGAACAACCACTACTACTACTAGTACTACAAGAACAGCCACTACTACTACTACTACTACTACTACTACTACTACTAGTATTACTACAAGAACAACCACTACTACTACAAGAACAACCACTACTACTATTACTATTACTACTACTACTACTACTACAAGAACAACCACTACTACTTCTAAAAGTACAACCACAGCTACTACTACAAGAACAACCCCTACTACTGCTACAAGAACAACCACTGCTTCTCCTACTACTACTTCTACTACAAGAACAACCACTACTACTAGTAGTATTACAAGAAAAAACACTACTACTACTACAAGAACAACTACTACTAATACTATTACAAGTACAACCACTACTACTACCAGAACAACCACTACTACTACTACAAGAGAAACCACTACTACTACAAGAACAACCACTACTACTACTACTAGCATTACAACAACAACCAGGACTACCACTACAAGAACAAACACTACTACTTCCAGATGAAAAACCACTACTACTACTACTACTACTACAAGAAAAACCACCACCACGACTACTACTATAAGAACAACCACTACTACTACTACTAATACTACAGTACAACCACTACTACTACTAAACGAACAACCCCTACTACTACTACAGGAACAACCACTGCTTCTCCTACTACTAATATTACAAGAACAACCACTACATCTAGTACTACTGCTACTACAATAACAAACACTACTACTACTACTACAATAACAACCACTACTACTACTACTACAAGAACAACCACTACTACTACTACAAGAACAACCACTACTACTACTACAAGAACAGCCACTACAGCTAGTACAAGTATTACAAGAACAACCACTACTACTACTACAAGAACAACCACTACAACTACCACTACTACCAATACAAGAACAACCGCTACTACTGCTAGTATAACAAGAACAACCAGTACTACTACTACAAGAACAACCACTACTACTACTACTTCTAGAAGAACAACAACTACTACTACTACTACAAGAAACCACTATTACTTCTGCTACTACTGCAAGAACAACCACTACTACTACTACAAGAACAACCACTACTTCTCCTAATACTACTACTACTTCTACAAGAACAACCACTACTACTACTACTACTAAAACTACTGCAAGAACAACCACTACTACTACTACAAGAACAACCACTACTACTACTACTAAAACTACTGCAAGAACAACCACTACTACTACTACAAGAACAACCACTACTACTAATAGTACTAATACTACTACTACTACAAGAACAACCACTACTACTTCTACAAGTACAACCACAACTACTACTACAAGAATAACCCCTACTACTACTAGAAGAACAACCGCTGCTTCTCCTATTACTACTACTACTACGAGAACAACCACTACTACTACTACTACAAGTACAACAATTTCTACTACTACAAGAACAACCACTACTACTTCTACAAGAACAACAACTACAACTACCACTACTAAAACTACAAGAACAACCACTACTACTACAACAACCACCACTACTACTACTGCTACTACAAGAACAACCGCTACTACTGCTACTACTACTACTACTACCACAAGAACAGCCACTACTACTACTACAAAAACAACCACTACTTCTCCTACTACTACTACTACTACTACTACAAGAACAACCACTACTACTTCTAAAAGTACAACCACAACTACTACTACAAGAACAACCCCTACTACTGCTACAAGAACAACCACTGCTTCTCCTACTACTACTTCTACTACAAGAACAACCACTACTACTAGTAGTATTACAAGAAAAACCACTACTACTACTACAAGAACAACTACTACTAATACTATTACAAGTACAACCACTACTACTACCAGAACAACCACTACTACTACTACAAGAGAAACCACTACTACTACTACTACAAGAACAACCACTACTACTACTACTAGCATTACAACAACAACCAGGACTACCACTACAAGAACAAACACTACTACTTCCAGAAGTAAAACCACTACTACTACTACTACAAGAAAAACCACCACCACGACTACTACTACAAGAACAACCACTACTACTACTAATAATACTACAAGTACAACCACTACTACTACTAAAAGAACAACCCCTACTACTAATACAAGAACAACCACTGCTTCTCCTACTACTAATATTACAAGAACAACCACTACATCTACTACTACTGCTACTACAAGAACAAACACTACTACTACTACTACAAGAACAACCACCACTACTACTACTACTACTACTACAAGTAGAACCACTACTACTACTACAAGAACAACCACTACTAATACTACAAGAACAGCCACTACAACTACTACACGTATTACAAGAAAAACCACTACTCTACTACAAGAACAACCACTACTACTACTACAAGAACAACCACAACTACTACTACAAGAACAGCCAGTACAACTAGTACAAGTATTACAAGAAAAACCACTACTACTACTACAAGAACAACCACTACTACTACTACAAGAACAACCACTACAACTACCACTACTACCAATACAAGAACAACCGCTACTACTGCTAGTATTACAAGAACAACCAGTACTACTACTACAAGAACAACCACTACTACTACTACTACTAGAAGAACAACAACTACTACTACTACTACTACAAGAAACCACTACTACTTCTTCTACTACTACCAGAACAACCACTACTACTACTACAAGAGAAACCACTACTACTACAAGAACAACCACTACTACTACTACTAGCATTACAACAACAACCAGGACTACCACTACAAGAACAAACACTACTACTTCCAGATGAAAAACCACTACTACTACTACTACTACAAGAAAAACCACCACCACGACTACTACTACAAGAACAACCACTACTACTACTAATAATACTACAGTACAACCACTACTACTACTAAACGAACAACCCCTACTACTACTACAAGAACAACCACTGCTTCTCCTACTACTAATATTACAAGAACAACCACTACATCTAGTACTACTGCTACTACAATAACAAACACTACTACTACTACTACAATAACAACCACTACTACTACTACTACTACTACAAGAACAACCACTACTACTACTACAAGAACAACCACTACTACTACTACTACTAGAAGAACAACAACTACTACTACTACTACTACAAGAAACCACTACTACTTCTTCTACTACTACAAGAACAACCACTATTACTACTACAAGAACAACCACTACTTCTCCTACTACTACTACTACTTCTACAAGAAGAACCACTACTACTACTACTAAAACTACTGCAAGAACAACCACTACTACTACAAGAACAACCACTACTAATAATAGTACTAATACTACTACTACTACAAGAACAACCACTACTACTTCTACAAGTACAACCACAACTACTACTACAAGAATAACCCCTACTACTACTAGAAGAACAACCACTGCTTCTCCAATTACTACTACTACTACAAGAACAACCACTACTACTACTACTAGCATTACAACAACAACCAGGACTACCACTACAAGAACAAACACTACTACTTCCAGAAGTAAAACCACTACTACTACTACTACTACTACTACAAGAACAACCACCACCACGACTACTACTACAAGAACAACCACTACTACTACTACTAATACTACAAGTACAACCACTACTACTACTAAAAGAACAAACCCTACTACTACTACAAGAACAACCACTGCTTCTCCTACTACTAATATTACAAGAACAACCACTACATCTACTACTACTGCTACTGCAAGAACAAACACTACTACTACTACTACAAGAACAACCACTACTACTACTACAAGAACAACCACTACAACTACCACTACTACCAATACAAGAACAACCGCTACTACTGCCAGAATTACAAGAACAACCAGTACTACTACTACAAGAACAACCACTACTACTACTACTACTAGAAGAACAACTACTACTACAAGAAACCACTATTACTTCTGCTACTACTACAAGAACAACCACTACTACTACTGCTACAAGAACAAACACTTCTTCTCCTACTACTACTACTACAAGAACAACCACTACTACTACTAGTACTACAAGAACAGCCACTACTACTACTACTACTACTACTACTACTACTACTACTACTAGTATTACTACAAGAACAACCACTACTACTACAAGAACAACCACTACTACTATTACTATTACTACTACTACTACTACTACAAGAACAACCACTACTACTTCTAAAAGTACAACCACAGCTACTACTACAAGAACAACCCCTACTACTGCTACAAGAACAACCACTGCTTCTCCTACTACTACTTCTACTACAAGAACAACCACTACTACTAGTAGTATTACAAGAAAAAACACTACTACTACTACAAGAACAACTACTACTAATACTATTACAAGTACAACCACTACTACTACCAGAACAACCACTACTACTACTACAAGAGAAACCACTACTACTACAAGAACAACCACTACTACTACTACTAGCATTACAACAACAACCAGGACTACCACTACAAGAACAAACACTACTACTTCCAGATGAAAAACCACTACTACTACTACTACTACTACAAGAAAAACCACCACCACGACTACTACTATAAGAACAACCACTACTACTACTACTAATACTACAGTACAACCACTACTACTACTAAACGAACAACCCCTACTACTACTACAGGAACAACCACTGCTTCTCCTACTACTAATATTACAAGAACAACCACTACATCTAGTACTACTGCTACTACAATAACAAACACTACTACTACTACTACAATAACAACCACTACTACTACTACTACAAGAACAACCACTACTACTACTACAAGAACAACCACTACTACTACTACAAGAACAGCCACTACAGCTAGTACAAGTATTACAAGAACAACCACTACTACTACTACAAGAACAACCACTACAACTACCACTACTACCAATACAAGAACAACCGCTACTACTGCTAGTATAACAAGAACAACCAGTACTACTACTACAAGAACAACCACTACTACTACTACTTCTAGAAGAACAACAACTACTACTACTACTACAAGAAACCACTATTACTTCTGCTACTACTGCAAGAACAACCACTACTACTACTACAAGAACAACCACTACTTCTCCTAATACTACTACTACTTCTACAAGAACAACCACTACTACTACTACTACTAAAACTACTGCAAGAACAACCACTACTACTACTACAAGAACAACCACTACTACTACTACTAAAACTACTGCAAGAACAACCACTACTACTACTACAAGAACAACCACTACTACTAATAGTACTAATACTACTACTACTACAAGAACAACCACTACTACTTCTACAAGTACAACCACAACTACTACTACAAGAATAACCCCTACTACTACTAGAAGAACAACCGCTGCTTCTCCTATTACTACTACTACTACGAGAACAACCACTACTACTACTACTACAAGTACAACAATTTCTACTACTACAAGAACAACCACTACTACTTCTACAAGAACAACAACTACAACTACCACTACTAAAACTACAAGAACAACCACTACTACTACAACAACCACCACTACTACTACTGCTACTACAAGAACAACCGCTACTACTGCTACTACTACTACTACTACCACAAGAACAGCCACTACTACTACTACAAAAACAACCACTACTTCTCCTACTACTACTACTACTACTACTACAAGAACAACCACTACTACTTCTAAAAGTACAACCACAACTACTACTACAAGAACAACCCCTACTACTGCTACAAGAACAACCACTGCTTCTCCTACTACTACTTCTACTACAAGAACAACCACTACTACTAGTAGTATTACAAGAAAAACCACTACTACTACTACAAGAACAACTACTACTAATACTATTACAAGTACAACCACTACTACTACCAGAACAACCACTACTACTACTACAAGAGAAACCACTACTACTACTACTACAAGAACAACCACTACTACTACTACTAGCATTACAACAACAACCAGGACTACCACTACAAGAACAAACACTACTACTTCCAGAAGTAAAACCACTACTACTACTACTACAAGAAAAACCACCACCACGACTACTACTACAAGAACAACCACTACTACTACTAATAATACTACAAGTACAACCACTACTACTACTAAAAGAACAACCCCTACTACTACTACAAGAACAACCACTGCTTCTCCTACTACTAATATTACAAGAACAACCACTACATCTACTACTACTGCTACTACAAGAACAAACACTACTACTACTACTACAAGAACAACCACCACTACTACTACTACTACTACTACAAGTAGAACCACTACTACTACTACAAGAACAACCACTACTAATACTACAAGAACAGCCACTACAACTACTACACGTATTACAAGAAAAACCACTACTCTACTACAAGAACAACCACTACTACTACTACAAGAACAACCACAACTACTACTACAAGAACAGCCACTACAACTAGTACAAGTATTACAAGAAAAACCACTACTACTACTACAAGAACAACCACTACTACTACTACAAGAACAACCACTACAACTACCACTACTACCAATACAAGAACAACCGCTACTACTGCTAGTATTACAAGAACAACCAGTACTACTACTACAAGAACAACCACTACTACTACTACTACTAGAAGAACAACAACTACTACTACTACTACTACAAGAAACCACTACTACTTCTTCTACTACTACAAGAACAACCACTATTACTACTACAAGAACAACCACTACTTCTCCTACTACTACTACTACTTCTACAAGAAGAACCACTACTACTACTACTAAAACTACTGCAAGAACAACCACTACTACTACAAGAACAACCACTACTAATAATAGTACTAATACTACTACTACTACAAGAACAACCACTACTACTTCTACAAGTACAACCACAACTACTACTACAAGAATAACCCCTACTACTACTAGAAGAACAACCACTGCTTCTCCAATTACTACTACTACTACAAGAACAACCACTACTACTACTACTAGCATTACAACAACAACCAGGACTACCACTACAAGAACAAACACTACTACTTCCAGAAGTAAAACCACTACTACTACTACTACTACTACTACAAGAACAACCACCACCACGACTACTACTACAAGAACAACCACTACTACTACTACTAATACTACAAGTACAACCACTACTACTACTAAAAGAACAAACCCTACTACTACTACAAGAACAACCACTGCTTCTCCTACTACTAATATTACAAGAACAACCACTACATCTACTACTACTGCTACTGCAAGAACAAACACTACTACTACTACTACAAGAACAACCACTACTACTACTACAAGAACAACCACTACAACTACCACTACTACCAATACAAGAACAACCGCTACTACTGCCAGAATTACAAGAACAACCAGTACTACTACTACAAGAACAACCACTACTACTACTACTACTAGAAGAACAACTACTACTACAAGAAACCACTATTACTTCTGCTACTACTACAAGAACAACCACTACTACTACTGCTACAAGAACAAACACTTCTTCTCCTACTACTACTACTACAAGAACAACCACTACTACTACTAGTACTACAAGAACAGCCACTACTACTACTACTACTACTACTACTACTACTACTACTAGTATTACTACAAGAACAACCACTACTACTACAAGAACAACCACTACTACTATTACTATTACTACTACTACTACTACTACAAGAACAACCACTACTACTTCTAAAAGTACAACCACAGCTACTACTACAAGAACAACCCCTACTACTGCTACAAGAACAACCACTGCTTCTCCTACTACTACTTCTACTACAAGAACAACCACTACTACTAGTAGTATTACAAGAAAAAACACTACTACTACTACAAGAACAACTACTACTAATACTATTACAAGTACAACCACTACTACTACCAGAACAACCACTACTACTACTACAAGAGAAACCACTACTACTACAAGAACAACCACTACTACTACTACTAGCATTACAACAACAACCAGGACTACCACTACAAGAACAAACACTACTACTTCCAGATGAAAAACCACTACTACTACTACTACTACTACAAGAAAAACCACCACCACGACTACTACTATAAGAACAACCACTACTACTACTACTAATACTACAGTACAACCACTACTACTACTAAACGAACAACCCCTACTACTACTACAGGAACAACCACTGCTTCTCCTACTACTAATATTACAAGAACAACCACTACATCTAGTACTACTGCTACTACAATAACAAACACTACTACTACTACTACAATAACAACCACTACTACTACTACTACAAGAACAACCACTACTACTACTACAAGAACAACCACTACTACTACTACAAGAACAGCCACTACAGCTAGTACAAGTATTACAAGAACAACCACTACTACTACTACAAGAACAACCACTACAACTACCACTACTACCAATACAAGAACAACCGCTACTACTGCTAGTATAACAAGAACAACCAGTACTACTACTACAAGAACAACCACTACTACTACTACTTCTAGAAGAACAACAACTACTACTATTACTACAAGAAACCACTATTACTTCTGCTACTACTGCAAGAACAACCACTACTACTACTACAAGAACAACCACTACTTCTCCTAATACTACTACTACTTCTACAAGAACAACCACTACTACTACTACTACTAAAACTACTGCAAGAACAACCACTACTACTACTACAAGAACAACCACTACTACTACTACTAAAACTACTGCAAGAACAACCACTACTACTACTACAAGAACAACCACTACTACTAATAGTACTAATACTACTACTACTACAAGAACAACCACTACTACTTCTACAAGTACAACCACAACTACTACTACAAGAATAACCCCTACTACTACTAGAAGAACAACCGCTGCTTCTCCTATTACTACTACTACTACGAGAACAACCACTACTACTACTACTACAAGTACAACAATTTCTACTACTACAAGAACAACCACTACTACTTCTACAAGAACAACAACTACAACTACCACTACTAAAACTACAAGAACAACCACTACTACTACAACAACCACCACTACTACTACTGCTACTACAAGAACAACCGCTACTACTGCTACTACTACTACTACTACCACAAGAACAGCCACTACTACTACTACAAAAACAACCACTACTTCTCCTACTACTACTACTACTACTACTACAAGAACAACCACTACTACTTCTAAAAGTACAACCACAACTACTACTACAAGAACAACCCCTACTACTGCTACAAGAACAACCACTGCTTCTCCTACTACTACTTCTACTACAAGAACAACCACTACTACTAGTAGTATTACAAGAAAAACCACTACTACTACTACAAGAACAACTACTACTAATACTATTACAAGTACAACCACTACTACTACCAGAACAACCACTACTACTACTACAAGAGAAACCACTACTACTACTACTACAAGAACAACCACTACTACTACTACTAGCATTACAACAACAACCAGGACTACCACTACAAGAACAAACACTACTACTTCCAGAAGTAAAACCACTACTACTACTACTACAAGAAAAACCACCACCACGACTACTACTACAAGAACAACCACTACTACTACTAATAATACTACAAGTACAACCACTACTACTACTAAAAGAACAACCCCTACTACTACTACAAGAACAACCACTGCTTCTCCTACTACTAATATTACAAGAACAACCACTACATCTACTACTACTGCTACTACAAGAACAAACACTACTACTACTACTACAAGAACAACCACCACTACTACTACTACTACTACTACAAGTAGAACCACTACTACTACTACAAGAACAACCACTACTAATACTACAAGAACAGCCACTACAACTACTACACGTATTACAAGAAAAACCACTACTCTACTACAAGAACAACCACTACTACTACTACAAGAACAACCACAACTACTACTACAAGAACAGCCACTACAACTAGTACAAGTATTACAAGAAAAACCACTACTACTACTACAAGAACAACCACTACTACTACTACAAGAACAACCACTACAACTACCACTACTACCAATACAAGAACAACCGCTACTACTGCTAGTATTACAAGAACAACCAGTACTACTACTACAAGAACAACCACTACTACTACTACTACTAGAAGAACAACAACTACTACTACTACTACTACAAGAAACCACTACTACTTCTTCTACTACTACAAGAACAACCACTATTACTACTACAAGAACAACCACTACTTCTCCTACTACTACTACTACTTCTACAAGAAGAACCACTACTACTACTACTAAAACTACTGCAAGAACAACCACTACTACTACAAGAACAACCACTACTAATAATAGTACTAATACTACTACTACTACAAGAACAACCACTACTACTTCTACAAGTACAACCACAACTACTACTACAAGAATAACCCCTACTACTACTAGAAGAACAACCACTGCTTCTCCAATTACTACTACTACTACAAGAACAACCACTACTACTACTACTAGCATTACAACAACAACCAGGACTACCACTACAAGAACAAACACTACTACTTCCAGAAGTAAAACCACTACTACTACTACTACTACTACTACAAGAACAACCACCACCACGACTACTACTACAAGAACAACCACTACTACTACTACTAATACTACAAGTACAACCACTACTACTACTAAAAGAACAAACCCTACTACTACTACAAGAACAACCACTGCTTCTCCTACTACTAATATTACAAGAACAACCACTACATCTACTACTACTGCTACTGCAAGAACAAACACTACTACTACTACTACAAGAACAACCACTACTACTACTACAAGAACAACCACTACAACTACCACTACTACCAATACAAGAACAACCGCTACTACTGCCAGAATTACAAGAACAACCAGTACTACTACTACAAGAACAACCACTACTACTACTACTACTAGAAGAACAACTACTACTACAAGAAACCACTATTACTTCTGCTACTACTACAAGAACAACCACTACTACTACTGCTACAAGAACAAACACTTCTTCTCCTACTACTACTACTACAAGAACAACCACTACTACTACTAGTACTACAAGAACAGCCACTACTACTACTACTACTACTACTACTACTACTACTACTAGTATTACTACAAGAACAACCACTACTACTACAAGAACAACCACTACTACTATTACTATTACTACTACTACTACTACTACAAGAACAACCACTACTACTTCTAAAAGTACAACCACAGCTACTACTACAAGAACAACCCCTACTACTGCTACAAGAACAACCACTGCTTCTCCTACTACTACTTCTACTACAAGAACAACCACTACTACTAGTAGTATTACAAGAAAAAACACTACTACTACTACAAGAACAACTACTACTAATACTATTACAAGTACAACCACTACTACTACCAGAACAACCACTACTACTACTACAAGAGAAACCACTACTACTACAAGAACAACCACTACTACTACTACTAGCATTACAACAACAACCAGGACTACCACTACAAGAACAAACACTACTACTTCCAGATGAAAAACCACTACTACTACTACTACTACTACAAGAAAAACCACCACCACGACTACTACTATAAGAACAACCACTACTACTACTACTAATACTACAGTACAACCACTACTACTACTAAACGAACAACCCCTACTACTACTACAGGAACAACCACTGCTTCTCCTACTACTAATATTACAAGAACAACCACTACATCTAGTACTACTGCTACTACAATAACAAACACTACTACTACTACTACAATAACAACCACTACTACTACTACTACAAGAACAACCACTACTACTACTACAAGAACAACCACTACTACTACTACAAGAACAGCCACTACAGCTAGTACAAGTATTACAAGAACAACCACTACTACTACTACAAGAACAACCACTACAACTACCACTACTACCAATACAAGAACAACCGCTACTACTGCTAGTATAACAAGAACAACCAGTACTACTACTACAAGAACAACCACTACTACTACTACTTCTAGAAGAACAACAACTACTACTACTACTACAAGAAACCACTATTACTTCTGCTACTACTGCAAGAACAACCACTACTACTACTACAAGAACAACCACTACTTCTCCTAATACTACTACTACTTCTACAAGAACAACCACTACTACTACTACTACTAAAACTACTGCAAGAACAACCACTACTACTACTACAAGAACAACCACTACTACTAATAGTACTAATACTACTACTACTACAAGAACAACCACTACTACTTCTACAAGTACAACCACAACTACTACTACAAGAATAACCCCTACTACTACTAGAAGAACAACCGCTGCTTCTCCTATTACTACTACTACTACGAGAACAACCACTACTACTACTACTACAAGTACAACAATTTCTACTACTACAAGAACAACCACTACTACTTCTACAAGAACAACAACTACAACTACCACTACTAAAACTACAAGAACAACCACTACTACTACAACAACAACCACCACTACTACTACTGCTACTACAAGAACAACCGCTACTACTCCTACTACTACTACTACTACTACAAGAACAGCCACTACTACTACTACAAAAACAACCACTACTTCTCCTACTACTACTACTACTACTACTACAAGAACAACCACTACTACTTCTAAAAGTACAACCACAACTACTACTACAAGAACAACCTCTACTACTGCTACAAGAACAACCACTGCTTCTCCTACTACTACTTCTACTACAAGAACAACCACTACTACTAGTAGTATTACAAGAAAAACCACTACTACTACTACAAGAACAACTACTACTAATACTATTACAAGTACAACCACTACTACTACCAGAACAACCACTACTACTACTACAAGAGAAACCACTACTACTACTACTACAAGAACAACCACTACTACTACTACTAGCATTACAACAACAACCAGGACTACCACTACAAGAACAAACACTACTACTTCCAGAAGTAAAACCACTACTACTACTACTACAAGAAAAACCACCACCACGACTACTACTACAAGAACAACCACTACTACTACTAATAATACTACAAGTACAACCACTACTACTACTAAAAGAACAACCCCTACTACTACTACAAGAACAACCACTGCTTCTCCTACTACTAATATTACAAGAACAACCACTACATCTACTACTACTGCTACTACAAGAACAAACACTACTACTACTACTACAAGAACAACCACTACTACTACTACTACTACTACAAGTAGAACCACTACTACTACTACAAGAACAACCACTACTAATACTACAAGAACAGCCACTCACAACTACTACACGTATTACAAGAAAAACCACTACTCTACTACAAGAACAACCACTTCTACTACTACAAGAACAACCACAACTACTACTACAAGAACAGCCACTACAACTAGTACAAGTATTACAAGAAAAACCACTACTACTACTACAAGAACAATCACTACTACTACTACAAGAACAACCACTACAACTACCACTACTACCAATACAAGAACAACCGCTACTACTGCTAGTATTACAAGAACAACCAGTACTACTACTACAAGAACAACCACTACTACTACTACTACTAGAAGAACAACAACTACTACTACTACTACTACAAGAAACCACTACTACTTCTTCTACTACTACAAGAACAACCACTATTACTACTACAAGAACAACCACTACTTCTCCTACTACTACTACTACTTCTACAAGAAGAACCACTACTACTACTACTACTAAAACTACTGCAAGAACAACCACTACTACTACAAGAACAAACACTACTAATAATAGTACTAATACTACTACTACTACAAGAACAACCACTACTACTTCTACAAGTACAACCACAACTACTACTACAAGAATAACCCCTACTACTACTAGAAGAACAACCACTGCTTCTCCAATTACTACTACTGCTACAAGAACAACCACTACTACTACTACTAGCATTACAACAACAACCAGGACTACCACTACAAGAACAAACACTACTACTTCCAGAAGTAAAACCACTACTACTACTACTACTACAAGAACAACCACCTCCACGACTACTACTACAAGAACAACCACTACTACTACTACTAATACTACAAGTACAACCACTACTACTACTAAAAGAACAACCCCTACTACTACTACAAGAACAACCACTGCTTGTCCTACTACTAATATTACAAGAACAACCACTACATCTACTACTACTGCTACTACAAGAACAAACACTACTACTACTACTACAAGAACAACCACTACTACTACTACTACTACTACAAGTAGAACCACTACTACTACTACAAGAACAACCACTGCTTCTCCTACTACTAATATTACAAGAACAACCACTACAACTACTACTATTGCTACTACAATAACAAACACTACTACTACTACTACAAGAACAACTACTACTACTACTACTACTACTACAAGAACAACCACTACTACTACTACAAGAACAGCCACTACTACTACTACAAGAACAGCCACTACAGCTAGTACAAGTATTACAAGAAAAACCACTACTACTACTACAAGAACAACCACTACTACTACTACAAGAACAACCACTACAACTACCACTACTACCAATACAAGAACAACCGCTACTACTGTCAGAATTACAAGAACAACCAGTACTACTACTACAAGAACAACCACTACTACTACTACTACTAGAAGAACAACAACTACTACTACAAGAAACCACTATTACTTCTGCTACTACTACAAGAACAACCACTACTACTACTACTACAAGAACAACCACTTCTTCTCCTACTACTACTACTACAAGAACAACCACTACTACTACTAGTACTACAAGAACAGCCACTACTACTACTACTACTACTAGTAGTACTACAAGAACAACCACTACTACTACAAGAACAACCACTACTACTATTACTATTACTACTACTACTACTACTACAAGAACAACCACTACTACTTCTAAAAGTACAACCACAGCTACTACTACAAGAACAACCCCTACTACTGCTACAAGAACAACCACTGCTTCTCCTACTACTACTTCTACTACAAGAACAACCACTACTACTAGTAGTATTACAAGAAAAACCACTACTACTACTACAAGAACAACTACTACTAATACTATTACAAGTACAACCACTACTACTACCAGAACAACCACTACTACTACTACAAGAGAAACCACTACTACTACAAGAACAACCACTACTACTACTACTAGCATTACAACAACAACCAGGACTACCACTACAAGAACAAACACTACTACTTCCAGATGAAAAACCACTACTACTACTACTACTACAAGAAAAACCACCACCACGACTACTACTACAAGAACAACCACTACTACTACTAATAATACTACAGTACAACCACTACTACTACTAAACGAACAACCCCTACTACTACTACAAGAACAACCACTGCTTCTCCTACTACTAATATTACAAGAACAACCACTACATCTAGTACTACTGCTACTACAATAACAAACACTACTACTACTACTACAATAACAACCACTACTACTACTACTACTACTACAAGAACAACCACTACTACTACTACAAGAACAACCACTACTACTACTACAAGAACAGCCACTACAGCTAGTACAAGTATTACAAGAACAACCACTACTACTACTACAAGAACAACCACTACTACTACTACAAGAACAACCACTACAACTACCACTACTACCAATACAAGAACAACCGCTACTACTGCTACTATAACAAGAACAACCAGTACTACTACTACAAGAACAACCACTACTACTACTACTTCTAGAAGAACAACTACTACTACTACTACTACTACAAGAAACCACTATTACTTCTGCTACTACTGCAAGAACAACCACTACTACTACTACAAGAACAACCACTACTACTAATAGTACTAATACTACTACTAGTACAAGAACAACCACTACTACTTCTACAAGTACAACCACAACTACTACTACAAGAATAACCCCTACTACTACTAGAAGAACAACCGCTGCTTCTCCTATTACTACTACTACTACGAGAACAACCACTACTACTTCTACAAGAACAACAACTACAACTACCACTACTAAAACTACAAGAACAAACACTACTACTTCCAGAAGTAAAACCACTACTACTACTACTACAAGAAAAACCACCACCACGACTACTACTACAAGAACAACCACTACTACTACTAATAATACTACAAGTACAACCACTACTACTACTAAAAGAACAACCCCTACTACTACTACAAGAACAACCACTGCTTCTCCTACTACTAATATTACAAGAACAACCACTACATCTACTACTACTGCTACTACAAGAACAAACACTACTACTACTACTACAAGAACAACCACTACTACTACTACTACTACTACAAGTAGAACCACTACTACTACTACAAGAACAACCACTACTAATACTACAAGAACAGCCACTACAACTACTACACGTATTACAAGAAAAACCACTACTCTACTACAAGAACAACCACTACTACTACTACAAGAACAACCACAACTACTACTACAAGAACAGCCACTACAACTAGTACAAGTATTACAAGAAAAACCACTACTACTACTACAAGAACAACCACTACTACTACTACAAGAACAACCACTACAACTACCACTACTACCAATACAAGAACAACCGCTACTACTGCTAGTATTACAAGAACAACCAGTACTACTACTACAAGAACAACCACTACTACTACTACTAATAGATGAACAACAACTACTACTACTACTACTACAAGAAACCACTACTACTTCTTCTACTACTACAAGAACAACCACTATTACTACTACAAGAACAACCACTACTTCTCCTACTACTACTACTACTTCTACAAGAAGAACCACTACTACTACTACTACTAAAACTACTGCAAGAACAACCACTACTACTACTACAAGAACAACCATTACTAATAATAGTACTAATACTACTACTACTACAAGAACAACCACTACTACTTCTACAAGTACAACCACAACTACTACTACAAGAATAACCCCTACTACTACTAGAAGAACAACCACTGCTTCTCCAATTACTACTACTACTACAAGAACAACCACTACTACTACTACTAGCATTACAACAACAACCAGGACTACCACTACAAGATCAAACACTACTACTTCCAGAAGTAAAACCACTACTACTACTACTACTACTACAAGAACAACCACGACCACGACTACTACTACAAGAACAACCACTACTACTACTACTAATACTACAAGTACAACCACTACTACTACTAAAAGAACAACCCCTACTACTACTACAAGAACAACCACTGCTTCTCCAATTACTACTACTACTACAAGAACAACCACTACTACTACTACTAGCATTACAACAACAACCAGGACTACCACTACAAGAACAAACACTACTACTTCCAGAAGTAAAACCACTACTACTACTACTACTACTACAAGAACAACCACGACCACGACTACTACTACAAGAACAACCACTACTACTACTACTAATACTACAAGTACAACCACTACTACTACTAAAAGAACAACCCCTACTACTACTACAAGAACAACCACTGCTTCTCCTACTACTAATATTACAAGAACAACCACTACATCTACTACTACTGCTACTACAAGAACAAACACTACTACTACTACTACAAGAACAACCACTACTACTACTACTACTACTACAAGTAGAACCACTACTACTACTACAAGAACAACCACTGCTTCTCCTACTACTAATATTACAAGAACAACCACTACAACTACTACTATTGCTACTACAATAACAAACACTACTACTACTACTACAAGAACAACTACTACTACTACTACTACTACTACAAGAACAACCACTACTACTACTACAAGAACAGCCACTACTACTACTACAAGAACAGCCACTACAGCTAGTACAAGTATTACAAGAAAAACCACTACTACTACTACAAGAACAACCACTACTACTACTACAAGAACAACCACTACAACTACCACTACTACCAATACAAGAACAACCGCTACTGCTGTCAGAATTACAAGAACAACCAGTACTACTACTACAAGAACAACCACTACTACTACTACTACTAGAAGAACAACAACTACTACTACAAGAAACCACTATTACTTCTGCTACTACTACAAGAACAACCACTACTACTACTACTACAAGAACAACCACTTCTTCTCCTACTACTACTACTACAAGAACAACCACTACTACTACTAGTACTACAAGAACAGCCACTACTACTACTACTACTACTAGTAGTACTACAAGAACAACCACTACTACTACAAGAACAAGCACTACTACTATTACTATTACTACTACTACTACTACTACAAGAACAACCACTACTACTTCTAAAAGTACAACCACAGCTACTACTACAAGAACAACCCCTACTACTGCTACAAGAACAACCACTGCTTCTCCTACTACAACTTCTACTACAAGAACAACCACTACTACTAGTAGTATTACAAGAAAAACCACTACTACTACTACAAGAACAACTACTACTAATACTATTACAAGTACAACCACTACTACTACCAGAACAACCACTACTACTACTACAAGAGAAACCACTACTACTACAAGAACAACCACTACTACTACTACTAGCATTACAACAACAACCAGGACTACCACTACAAGAACAAACACTACTACTTCCAGATGAAAAACCACTACTACTACTACTACAAGAAAAACCACCACCACGACTACTACTACAAGAACAACCACTACTACTACTAATAATACTACAGTACAACCACTACTACTACTAAACGAACAACCCCTACTACTACTACAAGAACAACCACTGCTTCTCCTACTACTAATATTACAAGAACAACCACTACATCTAGTACTACTGCTACTACAATAACAAACACTACTACTACTACTACAATAACAACCACTACTACTACTACTACTACAAGAACAACCACTACTACTACTACAAGAACAACCACTACTACTAGTACAATAACAGCCACTACAGCTAGTACAAGTATTACAAGAACAACCACTACTACTACTACAAGAACAACCACTACAACTACCACTACTACCAATACAAGAACAACTGCTACTACTGCTAGTATAACAAGAACAACCAGTACTACTACTACAAGAACAACCACTACTACTACTACTTCTAGAAGAACAACAACTACTACTACTACTACTACAAGAAACCACTATTAGTTCTGCTACTACTGCAAGAACAACCACTACTACTACTACAAGAACAACCACTACTTCTCCTACTACTACTACTACTTCTACAAGAACAACCACTACTACTACTACTACTAAAACTACTGCAAGAACAACCACTACTACTACTACAAGAACAACCACTACTACTAATAGTACTAATACTACTACTACTACAAGAACAACCACTACTACTTCTACAAGTACAACCACAACTACTACTACAAGAATAACCCCTACTACTACTAGAAGAACAACCGCTGCTTTTCCTATTACTACTACTACTACGAGAACAACCACTACTACTACTACTACTACAAGTACAACAATTTCTACTACTACAAGAACAACCACTACTACTTCTACAAGAACAACAACTACAACTACCACTACTAAAACTACAAGAACAACCACTACTACTACAACAACAACCACCACTACTACTACTGCTACTACAAGAACAACCGCTACTACTGCTACTACTACTACTACTACTACTACAAGAACAACCACTACTACTACTACAAGAACAACCACTACTTCTCGTACTACTACTACTACTACTACTACAAGAACAACCACTACTATTACTAGTACTACAAGAACAGCCACTACTACTACTACTACTACTACTACTACTACTACTACTACAAGAACAACCACAACTACTACTACAAGAACAGCCACTACAACTAGTACAAGTATTACAAGAAAAACCACTACTACTACTACAAGAACAACCACTACTACTACTACAAGAACAACCACTACAACTACCACTACTACCAATACAAGAACAACCGCTACTACTGCTAGTATTACAAGAACAACCAGTACTACTACTACAAGAACAACCACTACTACTACTACTAGCATTACAACAACAACCAGGACTACCACTACAAGAACAAACACTACTACTTCCAGAAGTAAAACCACTACTACTACTACTACTACTAAAAGAACAACCACCACCACGACTACTACTACAAGAACAACCACTACTACTACTACTAATACTACAAGTACAACCACTACTACTACTAAAAGAACAACCCCTACTACTACTACAAGAACAACCACTGCTTCTCCTACTACTAATGTTACAAGAACAACCACTACATCTACTACTACTGCTACTACAAGAACAAACACTACTACTACTACTACAAGAACAACCACTACTACTACTACTACTACTACAAGTAGAACCACTACTACTACTACAAGAACAACCACTGCTTCTCCTACTACTAATATTACAAGAACAACCACTACAACTACTACTATTGCTACTACAATAACAAACACTACTACTACTATTAAAAGAACAACTACTACTACTACTACTACCACTACTACTACAAGAACAGCCACTACTACTACTACAAGAACAGCCACTACAGCTAGTACAAGTATTACAAGAAAAACCACTACTACTACTACAAGAACAACCACTACTACTACTACAAGAACAACCACTACAACTACCACTACTACCAATACAAGAACAGCCGCTACTACTGCCAGAATTACAAGAACAACCAGTACTACTACTACAAGAACAACCACTACTACTACTACTACTAGAAGAACAACAACTACTACTACAAGAAACCACTATTACTTCTGCTACTACTACAAGAACAACCACTACTACTACTACTACAAGAACAACCACTTCTTCTCCTACTACTACTACTACAAGAACAACCACTACTACTACTAGTACTACAAGAACAGCCACTACTACTACTACTACTACTACTACTACTACTAGTATTACTACAAGAACAACCACTACTACTACAAGAACAACCACTACTACTATTACTATTACTACTACTACTACTACTACAAGAACCACTACTACTTCTAAAAGTAGAACCACAGCTACTACTACAAGAACAACCCCTACTACTGCTACAAGAACAACCACTGCTTCTCCTACTACTACTTCTACTACAAGAACAACCACTACTAGTAGTAGTATTACAAGAAAAACCACTACTACTACTACAAGAACAACTACTACTAATACTATTACAAGTACAACCACTACTACTACCAGAACAACCACTACTACTACTACAAGAGAAACCACTACTACTACAAGAACAACCACTACTACTACTACTAGCATTACAACAACAACCAGGACTACCACTACAAGAACAAACACTACTACTTCCAGATGAAAAACCACTACTACTACTACTACTACAAGAAAAACCACCACCACGACTACTACTATAAGAACAACCACTACTACTACTACTAATACTACAGTACAACCACTACTACTACTAAACGAACAACCCCTACTACTACTACAAGAACAACCACTGCTTCTCCTACTACTAATATTACAAGAACAACCACTACATCTAGTACTACTGCTACTACAATAACAACCACTACTACTACTACTACAATAACAACCACTACTACTACTACTACAAGAACAACCACTACTACTACTACAAGAACAACCACTACTACTACTACAAGATCAGCCACTACAGCTAGTACAAGTATTACAAGAACAACCACTACTACTACTACAAGAACAACCACTACTACTACTACAAGAACAACCACTACAACTACCACTACTACCAATACAAGAACAACCGCTACTACTGCTAGTATAACAAGAACAACCAGTACTACTACTACAAGAACAACCACTACTACTACTACTTCTAGAAGAACAACAACTACTACTACTACTACTACAAGAAACCACTATTACTTCTGCTACTACTGCAAGAACAACCACTACTACTACTACAAGAACAACCACTACTTCTCCTACTACTACTACTACTTCTACAAGAACAACCACTACTACTACTACTAAAACTACTGCAAGAACAACCACTACTACTACTACAAGAACAACCACTACTACTAATAGTACTAATACTACTACTACTACAAGAACAACCACTACTACTTCTACAAGTACAACCACAACTACTACTACAAGAATAACCCCTACTACTACTAGAAGAACAACCGCTGCTTCTCCTATTACTACTACTACTACGAGAACAACCACTACTACTACTACTACAAGTACAACAATTTCTACTACTACAAGAACAACCACTACTACTTCTACAAGAACAACAACTACAACTACCACTACTAAAACTACAAGAACAACCACTACTACTACAACAACCACCACTACTACTACTGCTACTACAAGAACAACCGCTACTACTGCTACTACTACTACTACTACCACAAGAACAGCCACTACTACTACTACAAAAACAACCACTACTTCTCCTACTACTACTACTACTACTACTACAAGAACAACCACTACTACTTCTAAAAGTACAACCACAACTACTACTACAAGAACAACCCCTACTACTGCTACAAGAACAACCACTGCTTCTCCTACTACTACTTCTACTACAAGAACAACCACTACTACTAGTAGTATTACAAGAAAAACCACTACTACTACTACAAGAACAACTACTACTAATACTATTACAAGTACAACCACTACTACTACCAGAACAACCACTACTACTACTACAAGAGAAACCACTACTACTACTACTACAAGAACAACCACTACTACTACTACTAGCATTACAACAACAACCAGGACTACCACTACAAGAACAAACACTACTACTTCCAGAAGTAAAACCACTACTACTACTACTACAAGAAAAACCACCACCACGACTACTACTACAAGAACAACCACTACTACTACTAATAATACTACAAGTACAACCACTACTACTACTAAAAGAACAACCCCTACTACTACTACAAGAACAACCACTGCTTCTCCTACTACTAATATTACAAGAACAACCACTACATCTACTACTACTGCTACTACAAGAACAAACACTACTACTACTACTACAAGAACAACCACCACTACTACTACTACTACTACTACAAGTAGAACCACTACTACTACTACAAGAACAACCACTACTAATACTACAAGAACAGCCACTACAACTACTACACGTATTACAAGAAAAACCACTACTCTACTACAAGAACAACCACTACTACTACTACAAGAACAACCACAACTACTACTACAAGAACAGCCACTACAACTAGTACAAGTATTACAAGAAAAACCACTACTACTACTACAAGAACAACCACTACTACTACTACAAGAACAACCACTACAACTACCACTACTACCAATACAAGAACAACCGCTACTACTGCTAGTATTACAAGAACAACCAGTACTACTACTACAAGAACAACCACTACTACTACTACTACTAGAAGAACAACAACTACTACTACTACTACTACAAGAAACCACTACTACTTCTTCTACTACTACAAGAACAACCACTATTACTACTACAAGAACAACCACTACTTCTCCTACTACTACTACTACTTCTACAAGAAGAACCACTACTACTACTACTAAAACTACTGCAAGAACAACCACTACTACTACAAGAACAACCACTACTAATAATAGTACTAATACTACTACTACTACAAGAACAACCACTACTACTTCTACAAGTACAACCACAACTACTACTACAAGAATAACCCCTACTACTACTAGAAGAACAACCACTGCTTCTCCAATTACTACTACTACTACAAGAACAACCACTACTACTACTACTAGCATTACAACAACAACCAGGACTACCACTACAAGAACAAACACTACTACTTCCAGAAGTAAAACCACTACTACTACTACTACTACTACTACAAGAACAACCACCACCACGACTACTACTACAAGAACAACCACTACTACTACTACTAATACTACAAGTACAACCACTACTACTACTAAAAGAACAAACCCTACTACTACTACAAGAACAACCACTGCTTCTCCTACTACTAATATTACAAGAACAACCACTACATCTACTACTACTGCTACTGCAAGAACAAACACTACTACTACTACTACAAGAACAACCACTACTACTACTACAAGAACAACCACTACAACTACCACTACTACCAATACAAGAACAACCGCTACTACTGCCAGAATTACAAGAACAACCAGTACTACTACTACAAGAACAACCACTACTACTACTACTACTAGAAGAACAACTACTACTACAAGAAACCACTATTACTTCTGCTACTACTACAAGAACAACCACTACTACTACTGCTACAAGAACAAACACTTCTTCTCCTACTACTACTACTACAAGAACAACCACTACTACTACTAGTACTACAAGAACAGCCACTACTACTACTACTACTACTACTACTACTACTACTACTACTAGTATTACTACAAGAACAACCACTACTACTACAAGAACAACCACTACTACTATTACTATTACTACTACTACTACTACTACAAGAACAACCACTACTACTTCTAAAAGTACAACCACAGCTACTACTACAAGAACAACCCCTACTACTGCTACAAGAACAACCACTGCTTCTCCTACTACTACTTCTACTACAAGAACAACCACTACTACTAGTAGTATTACAAGAAAAAACACTACTACTACTACAAGAACAACTACTACTAATACTATTACAAGTACAACCACTACTACTACCAGAACAACCACTACTACTACTACAAGAGAAACCACTACTACTACAAGAACAACCACTACTACTACTACTAGCATTACAACAACAACCAGGACTACCACTACAAGAACAAACACTACTACTTCCAGATGAAAAACCACTACTACTACTACTACTACTACAAGAAAAACCACCACCACGACTACTACTATAAGAACAACCACTACTACTACTACTAATACTACAGTACAACCACTACTACTACTAAACGAACAACCCCTACTACTACTACAGGAACAACCACTGCTTCTCCTACTACTAATATTACAAGAACAACCACTACATCTAGTACTACTGCTACTACAATAACAAACACTACTACTACTACTACAATAACAACCACTACTACTACTACTACAAGAACAACCACTACTACTACTACAAGAACAACCACTACTACTACTACAAGAACAGCCACTACAGCTAGTACAAGTATTACAAGAACAACCACTACTACTACTACAAGAACAACCACTACAACTACCACTACTACCAATACAAGAACAACCGCTACTACTGCTAGTATAACAAGAACAACCAGTACTACTACTACAAGAACAACCACTACTACTACTACTTCTAGAAGAACAACAACTACTACTACTACTACAAGAAACCACTATTACTTCTGCTACTACTGCAAGAACAACCACTACTACTACTACAAGAACAACCACTACTTCTCCTAATACTACTACTACTTCTACAAGAACAACCACTACTACTACTACTACTAAAACTACTGCAAGAACAACCACTACTACTACTACAAGAACAACCACTACTACTAATAGTACTAATACTACTACTACTACAAGAACAACCACTACTACTTCTACAAGTACAACCACAACTACTACTACAAGAATAACCCCTACTACTACTAGAAGAACAACCGCTGCTTCTCCTATTACTACTACTACTACGAGAACAACCACTACTACTACTACTACAAGTACAACAATTTCTACTACTACAAGAACAACCACTACTACTTCTACAAGAACAACAACTACAACTACCACTACTAAAACTACAAGAACAACCACTACTACTACAACAACAACCACCACTACTACTACTGCTACTACAAGAACAACCGCTACTACTCCTACTACTACTACTACTACTACAAGAACAGCCACTACTACTACTACAAAAACAACCACTACTTCTCCTACTACTACTACTACTACTACTACAAGAACAACCACTACTACTTCTAAAAGTACAACCACAACTACTACTACAAGAACAACCTCTACTACTGCTACAAGAACAACCACTGCTTCTCCTACTACTACTTCTACTACAAGAACAACCACTACTACTAGTAGTATTACAAGAAAAACCACTACTACTACTACAAGAACAACTACTACTAATACTATTACAAGTACAACCACTACTACTACCAGAACAACCACTACTACTACTACAAGAGAAACCACTACTACTACTACTACAAGAACAACCACTACTACTACTACTAGCATTACAACAACAACCAGGACTACCACTACAAGAACAAACACTACTACTTCCAGAAGTAAAACCACTACTACTACTACTACAAGAAAAACCACCACCACGACTACTACTACAAGAACAACCACTACTACTACTACTAATACTACAAGTACAACCACTACTACTACTAAAAGAACAACCCCTACTACTACTACAAGAACAACCACTGCTTCTCCTACTACTAATATTACAAGAACAACCACTACATCTACTACTACTGCTACTACAAGAACAAACACTACTACTACTACTACAAGAACAACCACTACTACTACTACTACTACTACAAGTAGAACCACTACTACTACTACAAGAACAACCACTGCTTCTCCTACTACTAATATTACAAGAACAACCACTACAACTACTACTATTGCTACTACAATAACAAACACTACTACTACTACTACAAGAACAACTACTACTACTACTACTACTACTACAAGAACAACCACCACCACGACTACTACTACAAGAACAACCACTACTACTACTACTAATACTACAAGTACAACCACTACTACTACTAAAAGAACAAACCCTACTACTACTACAAGAACAACCACTGCTTCTCCTACTACTAATATTACAAGAACAACCACTACATCTACTACTACTGCTACTGCAAGAACAAACACTACTACTACTACTACAAGAACAACCACTACTACTACTACAAGAACAACCACTACAACTACCACTACTACCAATACAAGAACAACCGCTACTACTGCCAGAATTACAAGAACAACCAGTACTACTACTACAAGAACAACCACTACTACTACTACTACTAGAAGAACAACTACTACTACAAGAAACCACTATTACTTCTGCTACTACTACAAGAACAACCACTACTACTACTGCTACAAGAACAAACACTTCTTCTCCTACTACTACTACTACAAGAACAACCACTACTACTACTAGTACTACAAGAACAGCCACTACTACTACTACTACTACTACTACTACTACTACTACTAGTATTACTACAAGAACAACCACTACTACTACAAGAACAACCACTACTACTATTACTATTACTACTACTACTACTACTACAAGAACAACCACTACTACTTCTAAAAGTACAACCACAGCTACTACTACAAGAACAACCCCTACTACTGCTACAAGAACAACCACTGCTTCTCCTACTACTACTTCTACTACAAGAACAACCACTACTACTAGTAGTATTACAAGAAAAAACACTACTACTACTACAAGAACAACTACTACTAATACTATTACAAGTACAACCACTACTACTACCAGAACAACCACTACTACTACTACAAGAGAAACCACTACTACTACAAGAACAACCACTACTACTACTACTAGCATTACAACAACAACCAGGACTACCAGTACAAGAACAAACACTACTACTTCCAGATGAAAAACCACTACTACTACTACTACTACTACAAGAAAAACCACCACCACGACTACTACTATAAGAACAACCACTACTACTACTACTAATACTACAGTACAACCACTACTACTACTAAACGAACAACCCCTACTACTACTACAGGAACAACCACTGCTTCTCCTACTACTAATATTACAAGAACAACCACTACATCTAGTACTACTGCTACTACAATAACAAACACTACTACTACTACTACAAGAACAACCACTACTACTACTACTACAAGAACAACCACTACTACTACTACAAGAACAACCACTACTACTACTACAAGAACAGCCACTACAGCTAGTACAAGTATTACAAGAACAACCACTACTACTACTACAAGAACAACCACTACAACTACCACTACTACCAATACAAGAACAACCGCTACTACTGCTAGTATAACAAGAACAACCAGTACTACTACTACAAGAACAACCACTACTACTACTACTTCTAGAAGAACAACAACTACTACTACTACTACAAGAAACCACTATTACTTCTGCTACTACTGCAAGAACAACCACTACTACTACTACAAGAACAACCACTACTTCTCCTACTACTACTACTACTTCTACAAGAACAACCACTACTACTACTACTACTAAAACTACTGCAAGAACAACCACTACTACTACTACAAGAACAACCACTACTACTAATAGTACTAATACTACTACTACTACAAGAACAACCACTACTACTTCTACAAGTACAACCACAACTACTACTACAAGAATAACCCCTACTACTACTAGAAGAACAACCGCTGCTTCTCCTATTACTACTACTACTACGAGAACAACCACTACTACTACTACTACAAGTACAACAATTTCTACTACTACAAGAACAACCACTACTACTTCTACAAGAACAACAACTACAACTACCACTACTAAAACTACAAGAACAACCACTACTACTACAACAACAACCACCACTACTACTACTGCTACTACAAGAACAACCGCTACTACTCCTACTACTACTACTACTACTACAAGAACAGCCACTACTACTACTACAAAAACAACCACTACTTCTCCTACTACTACTACTACTACTACAAGAACAACCACTACTACTTCTAAAAGTACAACCACAACTACTACTACAAGAACAACCTCTACTACTGCTACAAGAACAACCACTGCTTCTCCTACTACTACTTCTACTACAAGAACAACCACTACTACTAGTAGTATTACAAGAAAAACCACTACTACTACTACAAGAACAACTACTACTAATACTATTACAAGTACAACCACTACTACTACCAGAACAACCACTACTACTACTACAAGAGAAACCACTACTACTACTACTACAAGAACAACCACTACTACTACTACTAGCATTACAACAACAACCAGGACTACCACTACAAGAACAAACACTACTACTTCCAGAAGTAAAACCACTACTACTACTACTACAAGAAAAACCACCACCACGACTACTACTACAAGAACAACCACTACTACTACTAATAATACTACAAGTACAACCACTACTACTACTAAAAGAACAACCCCTACTACTACTACAAGAACAACCACTGCTTCTCCTACTACTAATATTACAAGAACAACCACTACATCTACTACTACTGCTACTACAAGAACAAACACTACTACTACTACTACAAGAACAACCACTACTACTACTACTACTACAAGTAGAACCACTACTACTACTACAAGAACAACCACTACTAATACTACAAGAACAGCCACTACAACTACTACACGTATTACAAGAAAAACCACTACTCTACTACAAGAACAACCACTTCTACTACTACAAGAACAACCACAACTACTACTACAAGAACAGCCACTACAACTAGTACAAGTATTACAAGAAAAACCACTACTACTACTACAAGAACAATCACTACTACTACTACAAGAACAACCACTACAACTACCACTACTACCAATACAAGAACAACCGCTACTACTGCTAGTATTACAAGAACAACCAGTACTACTACTACAAGAACAACCACTACTACTACTACTACTAGAAGAACAACAACTACTACTACTACTACAAGAAACCACTACTACTTCTTCTACTACTACAAGAACAACCACTATTACTACTACAAGAACAAACACTACTTCTCCTACTACTACTACTACTTCTACAAGAAGAACCACTACTACTACTACTACTAAAACTACTGCAAGAACAACCACTACTACTACAAGAACAAACACTACTAATAATAGTACTAATACTACTACTACTACAAGAACAACCACTACTACTTCTACAAGTACAACCACAACTACTACTACAAGAATAACCCCTACTACTACTAGAAGAACAACCACTGCTTCTCCAATTACTACTACTACTACAAGAACAACCACTACTACTACTACTAGCATTACAACAACAACCAGGACTACCACTACAAGATCAAACACTACTACTTCCAGAAGTAAAACCACTACTATTACTACTACTACTACAAGAACAACCACGACCACGACTACTACTACAAGAACAACCACTACTACTACTACTAATACTACAAGTACAACCACTACTACTACTAAAAGAACAACCCCTACTACTACTACAAGAACAACCACTGCTTCTCCAATTACTACTACTACTACAAGAACAACCACTACTACTACTACTAGCATTACAACAACAACCAGGACTACCACTACAAGAACAAACACTACTACTTCCAGAAGTAAAACCACTACTACTACTACTACTACTACAAGAACAACCACGACCACGACTACTACTACAAGAACAACCACTACTACTACTACTAATACTACAAGTACAACCACTACTACTACTAAAAGAACAACCCCTACTACTACTACAAGAACAACCACTGCTTCTCCTACTACTAATATTACAAGAACAACCACTACATCTACTACTACTGCTACTACAAGAACAAACACTACTACTACTACTACAAGAACAACCACTACTACTACTACTACTACTACAAGTAGAACCACTACTACTACTACAAGAACAACCACTGCTTCTCCTACTACTAATATTACAAGAACAACCACTACAACTACTACTATTGCTACTACAATAACAAACACTACTACTACTACTACAAGAACAACTACTACTACTACTACTACTACTACAAGAACAACCACTACTACTACTACAAGAACAGCCACTACTACTACTACAAGAACAGCCACTACAGCTAGTACAAGTATTACAAGAAAAACCACTACTACTACTACAAGAACAACCACTACTACTACTACAAGAACAACCACTACAACTACCACTACTACCAATACAAGAACAACCGCTACTACTGTCAGAATTACAAGAACAACCAGTACTACTACTACAAGAACAACCACTACTACTACTACTACTAGAAGAACAACAACTACTACTACAAGAAACCACTATTACTTCTGCTACTACTACAAGAACAACCACTACTACTACTACTACAAGAACAACCACTTCTTCTCCTACTACTACTACTACAAGAACAACCACTACTACTACTAGTACTACAAGAACAGCCACTACTACTACTACTACTACTAGTAGTACTACAAGAACAACCACTACTACTACAAGAACAACCACTACTACTATTACTATTACTACTACTACTACTACTACAAGAACAACCACTACTACTTCTAAAAGTACAACCACAGCTACTACTACAAGAACAACCCCTACTACTGCTACAAGAACAACCACTGCTTCTCCTACTACTACTTCTACTACAAGAACAACCACTACTACTAGTAGTATTACAAGAAAAACCACTACTACTACTACAAGAACAACTACTACTAATACTATTACAAGTACAACCACTACTACTACCAGAACAACCACTACTACTACTACAAGAGAAACCACTACTACTACAAGAACAACCACTACTACTACTACTAGCATTACAACAACAACCAGGACTACCACTACAAGAACAAACACTACTACTTCCAGATGAAAAACCACTACTACTACTACTACTACAAGAAAAACCACCACCACGACTACTACTACAAGAACAACCACTACTACTACTAATAATACTACAGTACAACCACTACTACTACTAAACGAACAACCCCTACTACTACTACAAGAACAACCACTGCTTCTCCTACTACTAATATTACAAGAACAACCACTACATCTAGTACTACTGCTACTACAATAACAAACACTACTACTACTACTACAATAACAACCACTACTACTACTACTACTACTACAAGAACAACCACTACTACTACTACAAGAACAACCACTACTACTACTACAAGAACAGCCACTACAGCTAGTACAAGTATTACAAGAACAACCACTACTACTACTACAAGAACAACCACTACTACTACTACAAGAACAACCACTACAACTACCACTACTACCAATACAAGAACAACCGCTACTACTGCTACTATAACAAGAACAACCAGTACTACTACTACAAGAACAACCACTACTACTACTACTTCTAGAAGAACAACAACTACTACTACTACTACTACAAGAAACCACTATTACTTCTGCTACTACTGCAAGAACAACCACTACTACTACTACAAGAACAACCACTACTACTAATAGTACTAATACTACTACTAGTACAAGAACAACCACTACTACTTCTACAAGTACAACCACAACTACTACTACAAGAATAACCCCTACTACTACTAGAAGAACAACCGCTTCTTCTCCTATTACTACTACTACTACGAGAACAACCACTACTACTTCTACAAGAACAACAACTACAACTACCACTACTAAAACTACAAGAACAACCACTACTACTACAACAACAACCACCACTACTACTACTCCTACTACAAGAACAACCGCTACTACTGCTACTACTACTACTACTACTACAAGAACAACCACTACTACTACTACAAGAACAACCAATACTTCTCCTACTTCTACTACTACTACAAGAACAACCACTACTACTACTAGTACTACAAGAACAGCCACTACTACTACTACTACTACTACTACTACTACTACTACAAGAACAACCACTACTACTTCTAAAAGTACAACCACAACTACTACTACAAGAACAACCCCTACTACTGCTACAAGAACAACCACTGCTTCTCCTACTACTACTTCTACTACAAGAACAACCACTACTACTAGTAGTATTACAAGAAAAACCACTACTACTACTACAAGAACAACTACTACTAATACTATTACAAGTACAACCACTACTACTACCAGAACAACCACTACTACTACTACAAGAGAAACCACTACTACTACTACTACAAGAACAACCACTACTACTACTACTAGCATTACAACAACAACCAGGACTACCACTACAAGAACAAACACTACTACTTCCAGAAGTAAAACCACTACTACTACTACTACAAGAAAAACCACCACCACGACTACTACTACAAGAACAACCACTACTACTACTAATAATACTACAAGTACAACCACTACTACTACTAAAAGAACAACCCCTACTACTACTACAAGAACAACCACTGCTTCTCCTACTACTAATATTACAAGAACAACCACTACATCTACTACTACTGCTACTACAAGAACAAACACTACTACTACTACTACAAGAACAACCACTACTACTACTACTACTACTACAAGTAGAACCACTACTACTACTACAAGAACAACCACTACTAATACTACAAGAACAGCCACTACAACTACTACACGTATTACAAGAAAAACCACTACTCTACTACAAGAACAACCACTACTACTACTACAAGAACAACCACAACTACTACTACAAGAACAGCCACTACAACTAGTACAAGTATTACAAGAAAAACCACTACTACTACTACAAGAACAACCACTACTACTACTACAAGAACAACCACTACAACTACCACTACTACCAATACAAGAACAACCGCTACTACTGCTAGTATTACAAGAACAACCAGTACTACTACTACAAGAACAACCACTACTACTACTACTAATAGAAGAACAACAACTACTACTACTACTACTACAAGAAACCACTACTACTTCTTCTACTACTACAAGAACAACCACTATTACTACTACAAGAACAACCACTACTTCTCCTACTACTACTACTACTTCTACAAGAAGAACCACTACTACTACTACTACTAAAACTACTGCAAGAACAACCACTACTACTACTACAAGAACAACCATTACTAATAATAGTACTAATACTACTACTACTACAAGAACAACCACTACTACTTCTACAAGTACAACCACAAC